>NW_026706301.1:0-101444 GCF_029867415.1 Vicia villosa | reverse complement strand
TAGAGGTGTATGTCGATGACATGATTGCAAAATCCAACACTGAGGAAGAACATCTGGGTCATTTACACAAGTTGTTTGACAGACTCAAGAAATACAAGTTGCGACTGAACCCAAATAAGTGTACCTTTGGAGTAAGATCCGGCAAACTCTTAGGTTTCATCGTCAGCAGCAAAGGTATTGAGGTTGATCCCGCCAAGGTTAAAGCCATTCAAGAAATGCCTATACCTCGTACCGAGAAACAAGTCAGAGGATTCTTGGGACGTCTAAATTACATCGCCCGATTTATTGCCCACATGACTACTACTTGTGTGCCGATCTTCAAACTGTTGAAGAAAGATCAAGTGGAAAGGTGGAATGACAAATGCCAGTTAGCCTTTGACAAAATCAAAGAATATCTCCAAAAACCTCCAATCTTGTTGCCACCTGTGGAAGGCAGACCTCTGATAATGTACCTAACTGTGTTAGAAGACTCAATGGGGTGTGTACTAGGACAACATGACGAATCCGGCCGAAAGGAGCACGCAATCTACTATCTTAGCAAAAAGTTTACCGATTGTGAAACAAGATACTCACTACTCGAAAAAACTTGTTGTGCCTTAGCTTGGGCGGCTCGCCGACTAAGACAGTACATGCTAAATCACACCACTTTCCTAATCTCCAAGATGGATCCCATCAAATACGTGTTCGAAAAACCTGCTCTCTCTGGAAGAATAGCGAGATGGCAAATGATCTTAACAGAATATGACATTCAATACACTTCACAAAAAGCAATCAAAGGAAGTGTGGTAGCTGATCATCTGGCTCATCAAGCAGTAGATGATTATCAAGCATTGAACTTTGACTTCCCAGACGAAGACATTATGCTAGTCAATGACTACAAACAACCAGGACCAGAAGAAGGACCCGAGCCAGGATCCCGGTGGACTATGGTTTTTGACGGAGCTTCTAATGCACTTGGCAATGGCATCGGAGCTGTGATCATTTCCCCCGCAGGAAGTTACACACCGTTCACTGCCAGATTATGCTTCAATTGCACTAACAATATAGCCGAATACGAAGCATGTATTCTGGGTCTTAAAGCTGCAATCGATCTAAGAATCAAATTCCTGGAAGTCTACGGAGACTCGGCCTTGGTAATCTACCAAGTCAAAGGGGAATGGGACACGAAGCACCCGAATCTAATTCCTTACAAAGAATATGTGCTGAGTTTGATTCCTTACTTCGAAGAAATCACTTTCGAACACATCCCACGCGAGGAAAATCAACTAGCTGATGCTTTAGCTACCATGTCATCCATGTTCAAAGTCAGGTGGGACAACGAGGCGCCTATGATCACCATTTACAGGCAAGATGAACCATCCTATTGCAATGAGATCAATACCGAAGGAACCGAGGAAAAACCATGGTTGCATGAAGTAAAAAGATATCTCGAAGCTCAGGAGTACCCTGAAGGGGCATCCATTAACGCCAGAAAGTTTCTAAGGAGATTTGCTGCCAAATTCTTTCTAAGCAATGGAACCCTATACAAACGCAACCATGACTCGACTTTACTTCGCTGTGTAAACAAGAAGGAAGCAGAACAGATCATGGAAGAAATACACAATGGTACCTTCGGTACTCATTCCAGTGGACATACAATGGCTAAAAAAAATCCTGAGAGCAGGTTATTACTGGTCTACCATGGAAACAGACTGCCATCATCACTCCCGAACATGTCACAAATGCCAGATATACGCTGACAAAGTACATGTACCTCCAATTCCATTAAGCGTCCTGACGGCTCCTTGGCCTTTTGCAATGTGGGGTATTGATATGATTGGAGAAATCAAACCTACTGCATCCAACGGACATCGCTTTATCCTGGTCGCTATTGACTACTTCACAAAGTGGGTAGAAGCAGCTTCATTTGCTTCTGTTACCAAGAATGTGGTGGCCCGGTTCATCAAATACAATCTCATTTGTCGGTACGGCATCCCTGAACGGATTATCACGGACAATGGCACAAATCTAAACAACAGAATGATTACTGAACTTTGCACACAGTTCAAGATCAAACATCATAATTCCTCTCCATATCGACCAAAGATGAACGGCGCGGTGGAAGCTGCCAACAAGAACATCAAGAAAATCATACAAAAAATGACAGTAACCTACAAAGACTGGCATGAGATGTTGCCTTTTGCTCTTCATGGTTATCGCACATCTGCGCGTACTTCAACAGGGGCAACTCCATTCTCCTTAGTCTATGGTATGGAGGCAGTTCTTCCAATTGAAATTCAGATTCCTTCCCTAAGGATTATGAAAGAAGCCAATCTAGACGAAGACGATTGGATTCAAACACGGTTGGACCAGATAAACTTGATTGATGAGAAAAGGCTCGCAGCTATTTGTCATGGTCAGCTATACCAAAAGCGTATGATCAAAGCCTTCAACAAAAAAGTCAAAAGTCAAGCATACCAAACTGGTGGCTTGGTTGTCAAACGCATCATCTTACCACAAGGTGATCCCAGAGGCAAATGGACTCCCACCTACGAGGGACCATTCATAATCAAGAAAATATTCTCCGGCGGCGCCATGTTGCTTACCACCATGGATGGCGAGGATTTCCCACATCCTGTGAGTGCTGACATAGTCAAAAAATACTTCTCTTAAAAAGAAAAAAAACAGCTCGCTAAGTTGAAAACCTGAAAGGGCAACTTAGGCAAAAAAAATGAGCGTCTCGGTGGATTGAAAACCCGAAAGGGCGGTCCAGGCAAAAATTAGAGACTAAACAAATATTATCCCGGTAGGCTGAAAACCTGAAAGGGCGGCCTAGGCAAAAGTTAGGGAATGAAGCATACAACTATGTTCCGTTCAACTGCCTACTTACCATCAAGATTCAACCGATCAGTCCAATCACTTTCTTCCAACAAGTGAGGGATGAGATGCTCGAGGACAGATTGGCAATAGTAGAGTTGAAACTTGACTGGATCATTTTCACATAGCTATTTATCTTCATAAATATTTTCCAAAACTTTCTGACAATTTCCTACTTCTAGGATTGTTGTCTCCCTGTGCTAACCAGCCTATCATGGCTCTTTTTCAAAAATCAATGCAGCTTAGGCTCAAAAACCACTATTTTCACTTTTTCTGTTTTAAATACGTAAGCTTCCCAATGATAATTTTGAATGAACATGTGCATTTGAATATGATTGATGTTTACCAGGAAAAACAGGAATAGCATTCAGGAAATGTCCCAATTATCTGGACATCATCCCATCAGAATAAAACCACCAAGAGAAACGCATTTCTCAGCAAATTCCTCAAAAAGATTTTCTCTTCAAAAGAAGTCTTATCCCCCAGCAGGGTTGTTCCAGATTACTATCTTCAGAAGGTGTGATCCCCGCACCCGGACTTGGTCAGATAGTGCATCGGAGGATTATGCATCTTCCTCATTCCCATTTGAAAGGGCATCAGAACTTCCAGCTACCTTTCATTCTCAAGAGATATTCAAAGATCCTTCAACAGAATACCGGGGTTCTCAAAGAATTTCCCCAGCCAAGGGTACTCAAACAAGACAAAAGATCATCAACGATCACAATATAGTCATATCCAGATGACTGGCGGAAATTTATTTTCCCAAATAAAAGCTCGACATCTCACATTCATATTCACATTCACATATTCACATTCATACATCATATTCATACATCATATTCATACATCATGCATCATGCGCATATTCATACGCATATTCATACACAACATCACATGCATATTTCTCCGGGAATATCTCACATTTACATGCATTATAAACATTGCATATCACTAACTTGATTTTTCAGGTAGACGGATATCTTCAACAAAGATGTTCTCAATCACATGCAGTGTTCACCTGAATTCCATGAACGATTCTCTCAGATATAATCAAGCCGAAGATTCATTCTGATCACTTACCAACTCAAAAACAGACATCACAGATCTAAAGTTGATACCTCAGACGGTTCCAGAACGATCTAGCATCACAGATCTAAAGCGATACCTCAGACGGTTCCAGAACGATCTAGCATCACAGATCTAAAGCGATACCTCAGACGGTTCCAGAACGATCTAGCATCACAGATCTAAAGCGATACCTCAGACGGTTCCAAAACGATTTAACATTGCAGATCTAAAGCGATACCTCAGACGGTTCCACAATGATCAACTTCCAAAATCTAAATCGGAAAAACTTTGGACAAGTTCCGTAACGATTATCTTCCAAGACTTAAAGCGGTAACCTTGGACGGTTCCGAAACAGTCAACACAAAGACTTTCAAATCCTTCATCAAGATATAATCAATGGATTCATTCTGATGAACAAACCCTCAACCCATTTACTAGGTGGCATCTGAAAGCCCATCTCAGGTAATGTTCCAATCTGCCAACAACATTTCGCAGACGATATTCAAATGCAACTTCCAACATCTCTTCTGATCAAAGTAAGTGCAAATTTTCAGGGCATCTAAATATTCAATCATTTTCTACCTTCAGATTTCAGACAATCTCTTCAGGTTTAAGAAGATTGAATAGGGGCAACTGTTATACCCCAAAATTTGCCCGCATCTTTTTTCAAGAAAACTCCAATCTGAAAATTAAGAGTCTCATATAATCATGGATTTTTATTTCAACAAATATCCTGACATATGAAATACTTAATTTTTAGAATTTTTCTTATACAGTAATTTGGCTTGCAGTTGAATTTATTCTTACGCAAACGCCAAATACTGTTTATTACTTCACACATGCTATTTATTTATTTACAGATAAATAGTACTAACACAATTGGTACAGAGTTAAATCTTTTTGCAGGCGCAGAATCAGGAAACTCAGACTGTACTGGTAACAAGTAGATTATTATTATCTTTTGTTTCCCACTAATTTTTGTACTATATTCCATTATTTTCAAAAAATCTTTTCAAATCTCTTTTTCAAAAATCAAATCCTAACTTTATTCTCCACATCTCTCTTTTTCCCAACACTATCATACACTTTCTTTCAAATCTTACTTCCACTCAAATTTTTCTTTTGTACGGAATCACATCATTCCCCAACGTCTCTATCCTTCTTTCCATTCTATAAATACCTCCCATTTTCTTCCATAAAATCTCACATCAAATTCTAATTCATCTCTCAAATTTCTACTTCATAATCCATCCTTTCTTCTTCCCCGACAAAATGGCGAAGCGGTGGGAAACGTGTTTTCTTATGGTCATCACCATTGCTACGGTGATCATGTCTTTCTTCTGTCTACATAGCCCGGAACACTGTGGACTTGGGATGCTTATGCTCCCAGTCATCTACATGTTACTATTTGTAGCATGGGTTATCAATCGTCATTCTTAAAATTTGCCGTATTTCTTATTTCTTAAATGTACCGTTTATTCGTCGTACTGTTCAATATAGTATGTAATATTTGTACTGTCAGTATTAAATGTTGTACTACTTGTCATAATATTGCTTAATTACTCAGATAATATTTTATGTGTTTTCTGCCAGTCAAATATTCATTTTTCTGTGCATTAAATGATTTTCAGGGTTATTATCGGTAATTTTGCCCGCATACAGTAAATATTAGTTATTTATTATGTCTGTTTTTTTTAACAAGTCATGTAAATAAACTTTAATTTTTCACATAAAACAAAAAAACAACAAAAAAAGAAAATTAACTTTGACTGTTGATTTTTCACTCTAACTGCTACGTCAATATCTGAACAGTCAGTTGACAGCCAAACTGCTGGCAGTACAATTCTCAGTGTTTTGTACCATCAATCAAATCAATCTTTCACAATTCAAAATTCAAAGATTTTATTTCTAGAAGTCTTCTGAATATCACGCGATTAGCAGAGACTCAACACTGCACAAAAATCAGGTACGCTTAACTGTCTCCTACATAAACAGTCCCTGACTAGGGTTTTCTTGTTTTTACAGGAGAAACAAGTTTTTGAGAGCTCAAATGGATTTCATAAACATCCATATATCTCAAAGTACCATCATACAAATTTTCAAACTTCAATTCACTCAGACGCACCGTCAGCAGCTCAAACAGTCGACAGACGACCCATTTGACCCAAAAAGTCAACAGACAGTCAAAAATGAAATTTTTTGTCAAAGTCCATATTTTGTCAAAGGATTCATCATTTGATCATTGGATGATCATAATTCATCAAGGAAAGATCAAAAATCAACAAAACCCTAAGATTCAAAATTAGGGTTTTTGCCTGAAAAGTCAACTCAACTTTGACTGATCATAACTCTCTCATCCTTCATCCAAAAAATTCAAACCAAAGCTCATTTTGAAGGAAATTCAATTATCTTTCAAATGCCATTGATCCCATGGTCATTGGATTCACCATTTGAAAAATATGATCAAAGACATTACAGGTCATTTTCAAAGTCAACAAAAAGACACTTTTTTCAAAAGGACACACAAAGAGCATCAAAAATCATTTTGACATGAGACCAAAGGCATTGCTTAGAGGACTCTTTGAGGTTTCCAAAAAGTGCAAGATCTCCTTCATATGACAAAAATTGAGGGATTTACACCTTGTTGAAGTTGGCTAAATTTTGGAAAATGCATAAAACCAACATTGCTCAAAAAAGCATTTTTTCCAAATGGGGCCAAGTTTTCATGGTTCAAACATGTATGCCATGTTATTATGGGCCTCCCACGACCAAGACAAGGCCCATATCATTTTTATCCATTTTTTGGCATAATTTTATCTTATTTTAAGATTAAATTAAAAGGAAAATGGATGGATAATGGGTAACTTAATTTCCAAGCATGACTCACCCAAGGAATCTTCATCTTTCTGCAGAGAATTGAAGAGCAAGGCAAGTGCATTGAAGACAAGAAGACTTGGTCAATAATTCAAAGCTTTTTTATATAAAAAATTCAAGAATTCCACAAAGGCAACTAGATGCTTCTTAGCTTCAATTCTAAGCACTCAATGCTTATAAATAGGCTAGCATACTTCAGTAATGAAAGGGGAGAGAAATCAGAACCTAAGCATAGTGTGTAACATACTTGTAATCACTTGTTTTCTTTCAAGGAAATTTAAAATTCGAATTTTAATTTCCAGCTTGTTTCAATTCAAACTAAACACTTAAACATCATCCTCAAGTATCATTGAACGTGTCTCAATCAATTGCAAGCTCTGAAACCTCACAAATCGAGCTACACAAGCCACGGTTTGTTCAAAGTAAAATCAACTTGTATCTCATAACACACACATATTTAGCAAGATGTAGACATATATTTGGATTTGGTTTGAGGTGTAGATCATTTCTGGAAACTTAATTGAAGTTTGGACACCTATACGAGGAACCACCATTTTAGGGTTCTAATTTTCAAATTTAGGGTTTTATGATCTATGCAAAATTGCAAGTTCTAAATAGCACCATTAAACTCGCGTGAACAATACGAACTTAACCATGGCATCGCGCCAAATTTATACTCATGTTTGCTTGTATTCGCTATTATCAACAGGTGTAAAAGATTGGAGTTTTTATACCACCTGCAAATGAACGTTGTAAAAGCCCATCTGAAGGTTGAAGATGATGCGTGGCGTCCTCTGATTGGCTGGGAGGCGCGCGCGTGATTTTTTAAACTGACCTTGGATTCAGTGTTTTGCAGGTGTTCCACGTGCTATGGTCCCTCATGCTTTCCACCATCTGATCCATCCATCTCCTAATCCAACGCGCCAGATCATGCAGCTACATCATGTTCCCTCACATGCATACCACATCTGATTAGTATCCTTTTATTTTCTATTTTTATTTTAATTTCTTTGTTAAATTAATTAAAAATAGTTTCAAAAATCCAAAAAATACACAAAAAATATTTTTAGACTTCTAAAATAATATATTATTTTCTGAAATAAAAATATTTTATTTTTCTTCAAAATTTCAATATTTTGCATAATTAATTAGTATATATTTATATATTTGCTTTTTAATTATTCTAACCAATCAAAAAAATCATAAAAAATTTGTTCTTTATATAAAATATTGTTTATATATTATAGACTAATTTTGTACATATTTTGAATAATTTTCTCTTTAAGTTTTAATTATTTGTATAATTATTTGTATAATTATGTTTTAAATTAACTTAAATCAATTTCAAATCAATTCCAAAAATTCCAAAAAAATTAGTTTTGTTTTAAAATTAATTGACAAATATTTTGTACATATTTTAAACTTAATTTCTAGGTTTAAATTTATTTTCATCTTTTTTCTTCATTTTAATTTAATTAATCATGCATTAATTATAATTAAAACCAATCATAAAAAATCCAAAAAACATGCCTTTTATTTTTCTTGCAATTTAAATTCCTAGATAAATGTATAGGATGTCAAATTCATGTAAATAGGTTAGTTTACATTTCCTGCACAATCGATGTAATAGCGTAGATTTACTTTCCGCACTTTACATTTCCGCATTTTAATTTCCAGCAAATATAAACTGCGTGTATGTCAAAGATAAAATTGAACCGTTAGATCACTAACTTCAAAGATAAAATATCTGAATCCAAACACAATCACACTTGCACCTCTTAAGGTAATCCCTTCTCATTCTTTTCAAAATCAAAGTCAAAATTCTACTATTTTGAGTACAAAATCGAACCTTGCGTTTATATCTGGTGAAAGGATAGATTTTTAAAGGAAATAAGGATAAAGACCTTACAACTCAGGGTAGACCTCCTAGTTTGCTTGCTCAAATCAAAACAAACAAAATTCTCATACACTGTTGTTTTTCAAAACAAAACTTTCCAAAAAGACAATACTTTGTATACATCCAAACACGGATTATTACAAAGTTAACGTTCTTTTCAAAACATCTTTCGAAAGATAAACAAGCATTTTGTATACATCCACACACGGATCATTACAAAATTCAATTTACAAAAGTATTTGAAACCACATATGAGCAATTTCAGAGCAATTGAAAAGTGATCGAAAAACAAGTGAGCTAAGCAAACTTAAGAGCCCATGGATAACCATGGATACAAAGGGTGCTAACACCTTCCCTTTGTATAACCTACCCCCTTACCCAGAATTTCTTAAAGGTCTTTTTTCTGTTTCTTTTATAAACCTTTCCTTAATTGGATAAAATAAAAGGTCGGTGGCGACTCTGTGAATTTTCAAAATGCGAAAGCATTAAGCGATAAAAAAGAGTCAGTTCACGTATCTCTACAGATCAGAGGTATGGCCCGGGATTAAAAAACGGAGGTCCACAACTGTCATTAATGATCCGCGTGAAAACATAAAAAATTTCCATTATAAAAACCTTTTGAATTTTAAAAATTGATAATGAAACATCATGAAGAGCTTGAAACTATCTACATCCACCACTATATATCTTATTTTCTTTCTTGTTAAAGCATTTTTCATGAAAAGTTCCATATGATGGATTGCAAGAGTAGAAAATTATTTGGGTTTAAGATTTGTGTTCTTAAATATGTGTTTGAGCAGAAAATCATTTATATATATATATAACCATTTTTTGCTTTATATCATAAACAAATGCAAAACAAAGCAATTGAAAATATCATGCTATCTAACTTTTGATATTCCCCAAAATTCAATGATTCGAAGATCCAACATTTTATCTTTACTGACAAATTAATTTTTACTTAAATATTTTTTGTAAACAATCTAATATTCTAGGTAAATAATGTAGTTTGTAAACAAATTAATTTATTAATTTCCTATGTCACGCAATCGGAAGCCCTAGAGAATAGCAATCGCTAAACCTATAATAAAATAGTGTTACAACTGCAAAACCTGTTAGATAAGCTCTGAAATTCACTAGAAAGAGAAAACTTCAAATTTTATTATATGAAATATAATCCTTATGGCCATTCCAAAGGTCTTTAAATACCAAAAAAAAAAAAAACCCTAATGGGCCTTTAATCCAAAACAAAATTAAATAAAACAAATAAATAAATAAGAAATTGCTTAATTATTAAAACAAAAATGGCTTAAATATTAAAATGCTTTCCAACATGTGATTTCTCTTTCAATACACGCAGGTAGCCCTCCCACATCAGACTCCTACACTTTCGAAGAATACGACCACGGGTTCTCTTCTTGATAAAGAGCTTCATCTGACTGTAGCTTACTGTAATTACCAACTGAAAACCTCTTTTTATGCAGAAACACCATCATATCTTCTCCCATATTGAAAACTTTAACTTCCATGTGTTTATCTTGCATAGGAAGCAAATTATTTGGTAACTCTCATGCGCTGAACTCCTTGAAATTCTTTAGGACCCCTAACAGTTCTTAAGGAATTATTGTCTTCTCCTTTACAGCACGCATAACCTCTTTAGTTAGTACTGGACATAAAAACGTGTAGGTTCTTTAATAGCCTCCTCAAGCTTCTTTTTACTATGTGTCATCACCATGAAACTATACTTTTTTTCTCTCGAATTTTATCAAAATGGAAAACAGGAGTCATAGCAATTTTATGTGTGCCCCATGTAAACATCATCACGTTACCCCGTCCTCGATAAGTGATATCATTATCAAGATTTCCATATTTTACATCATTCATTTGCAAATCTTTCACCTTTTTATTGATAACACGAAAATGTAGCTTATATTACGACCTGATTCACATGTTATTTAGTGTCTTTTTAGTAAGCTTTCTATGCTATTATGTTTGTGTTCTAGGTACTTGTCAATTATAGAGCGTCCATGCAAGAAAATCCGAAAAAGAGCAAAAAGGGAAGAAAATGAGCATAAAATCAAGTATTTGGTTCAGGGTGTTCGCCAAGGCTGGGTGGCGATCCCCATTTTTTGCACAGTCGAGAAAAGTAACCCCCCACTAACAGCACTAATTTGGAGGTTTCTCCCAGTTTTCTCCACTACTCGCACATGACCTATGGACGTTAGAAAATGAAACCCCTCCTATAAATAGACCTTGGAATCAAACTTTCAAGGTATCCAAGTTATCGTGCGAAAGCGTTGTTCATAGTTTGTAGGCATAAATTACAAATGAAAATATTGTGAAAAACGATGTCAAGAATAAAGTATAATAGGGAATTAGGGAAGGCAAGAAGAATAACAATAATTGGTTATAACTACTATTCTTTCATTTTTATTTAAACAAGATTACAAGTTACAAGAATAACAAATAACCCTCTCACCATATATTAGGATTTGCAGTATGCAATGATGCTATTTATAATAAAACCTAACATACTAAACTAATGGGATTTTTCCACAAGGCCCATTACACAAGCTAACTTAATAAACAAGATAACTTAATAAACAAGCTAACTTAACAAATTAGGGTTTAAACACGAAAACCTAATTTAACATGCTAACAACCCTAGCATCTTCAACACTTGCATGCTAGACCCGTCTTCGACTACAACATGCACATTTTGACACCAGCTACCCTTCAACCATACTAGAGTTCGATCTAATATCTCACAAATCTCCACTTTGGACCTAACTCTAAAACATCAAGGGAACAAACTAGCTTTCTTCATGCAGCATTATCAACTGCATACAGTGGAAAAACTTGCAACTCGGCAATGTGTTGGTGATCATATCAGCAGAATTGTGATCTGTCAAAACCTTCAGCACTTGGACTTATCCACGCTCGATTACTCCTCTGACGAAATGTAATCTCACATCGATGTGCTTAGTTCGCTCATGATATGCGGAGTTCTTCGACAGGTGTATTGGACTTTGACTATCACATTTAACAGTGATACCTCGACCTTGAAGTTTCAGCTCCTTTGCAAAACCTTCAAGCCACAATGCTTCTTTCACAGCTTCAGTTAAGGTAATATATTCCGCTTCAGTGGTTGCTAGAGAAACAACCTTCTAAATTATTGTTTTCCAACTAATTTGTGCCAAACATAGTGAAAACATATCCAGAAATAGATTTTCTAGAATCCATACAACCTGCATAATCAGAGTCGACATATCCTTCGATTACTGCTTTACTATCTTCACTCAGAGCTCTACCATAAATTAGGACCCTATTCAGAGACCTATTTATATAACTTTAAATCCACTTCAATGCTTGCCAGTGAGCCTTTCTAAGATTTTCCATGTACCTGCTTACAAGACTTACGACATATGCTATATCAGGTCTAGTACAGACCATAGCATACATCAAAGAACCAACTATATTAGCATATGGGATGCTATTCATATAGGCTCTTTCGACATCAGTACTGGGACACTAGTCATTACTCAGCTTGAATTGAAGGTTTATTGGAGTCGCAACAGGCTTTGAATTCGACATACCAAACTTGTCGAGAATCTTTTGTAGGTATGCCTCTTGAGATAAGCATAATTCCCATATCCTTCTTATCAAACTCCTTATTAAGTTAAGAAGAAGAAAATTTTCCTTCAACACCACAAAAAATTTGAGATGATAAATCTCCATAACAAGCTTTTAAAATGTCAAACCAAAGTGAAAATTTACCTTGCAAAATCCGCCATCTCCATTTGTTAAGAAGAGCTAAATTGAACATCGCAATATTTTTCACCTCCAATCCCCCTTTCTCAAATGGTAAATTGACATCCTTCCAACTCACCCATTGAATCTTCCTTCTTTCCTCCAAGCCCCCCCACAAAAAGTTACTTTGGATCCTAGTAATCTTTTTCACCACTTTCGCCGACATTTTATAAAAAAAACATGGTGAATATTGCTAAGGAGCTCAAAATAGACTTCAAAAGAGTGATCCTACCTCCCAAGTTTAGAAATCGATTTGTCCACTCCTCCAAACAATTCTTCATCTTTGACAAAAGAGGATTCCATGTCGACTCCTTCCTTGGATTAAAACCTATGGGAATGCCAAGGAAATAGAAATTTCTCTCCTTCACCTTACAAGAGAGAAAAAAGAAGCGGCCTCGAAAAAATTGTTAGAAGTATTAATTCCAATCAATTTACTCTTATGATAATGAATACCGAGACCCGACACAAGTTCAAACGCCCGAAGAACTACTTTTATCGCCCAAAATTGTTTCCAAGAACCTTCTCCCACTATTAAAATGTCATCCGCAAATTAAAGAATATCCACCCAACAAGAGCCGTTTATAGCAAGTCTCTCAAAATCCCAACCTCGATGGATTTCCTAACTAACCCGTTAGACCTTCCGCCACTATCACATAAAGAAAAGGTGATAGCGAATCACCTGGTCTCAAACCTCTAGAAACCCCAAACTCCCTAGTGGGACTGTCATTAACAAGAACCGACATGTTGCTATTAAAAATCAATAACTTCATCCACCTCTGCCATTTGGTTCTGAAACCCATCTTCTTCACCATGTACCTCAAGAAGTTCCAACTCACTTTATCGTATGCTTTTTCAAAATCAACTTTAAAAAGAGTGCTACTAGTACCTTTTTTCCTCGCATAATCCACAAACTCGTTAGCAACTAAAACTCCATCCAACAATCGTCTACCGGGAAAAAACGCACTTTGACAAGGAGATATTATAGAATGCAATACACTTTTCAATCTACTTGCCTATAGTTTAGCCATCGCTTTGTACATAAATCTCACAAAGCAAATAGGTTTATAATCATTCAAGCATAATGGGTTTTGCAACTTCGGAATCAAGCCCAAGAAGGAGGAAGTAATTGCCTTGGAAAGAGCTCTACCATTAAAGAAATTAATAAAATTATCTCTAAGAAAATGCCAACAATTCTTGATAAAGAGAAAAGAATATCCTATGAACTGAGGATCGCGGTAGATGCATCCGTCGAACTAGAAACGATTGTGCCTGATCCCTGGGGAGGGTTTTGTTCCCCACCATGGCTAGATGTATTAACCATCTTCCTTGTGTATTTTCTTTTAGGTACTGGTTGGTCACTGTTGGCTATTTTACCACTTCTAAGGTTCATACAACAACAACAATGAAGGTGTACTCTAAAGATAACCAACAAAAACAGACATTCATACTGAAGGTGTACTCAAAAAAGTAAGTTTCAAACTTCGACACGGTCCCACTAGGCGTGCCAATTTGTTTACACTGATTTTTGGTAAAACAATCGCTAGTCTCACTACGCCAAAATTGATATTTTGTATCGCCTAATTTAATAGCACTTTTAAAAAAAGTGCTATTAAAAAAGAAAAAACACATCTATAATAGCACTTCCTGATTGTGCGCTATTATAAAACGCATACAATATGATTTTGATAGCACTTTGTGAAAAAACGCTATTATTAAACTTTAGTAAGATAGCGCTTTTCTCAAATCGCTATTAATTTTATACACTAAGATAGCACTTTGGGAAAAACGCTATTACTTTTATTCACTAAGATAGCATTGTTTTGGGAAGCGTTAATATTAAAACATTCTATGTTAGCGTTTATACTGAAAGCGCTACTGTTCTTATATTTTATAATTAATAAAATAATAAAATAATTATTAAAATAAAATAAAAAACCAAAACACGTTTTTGGGGGATACTTTTTCAGTTTTGCGCATAATTTTGGCCATTCACCACCAAAGGCCCTTAATCTTCTTCATCGCCAAAACTCACTGATTTTTCTTCATCTTCGACATCATGTTCCCAGATATGGCTTTGGATTCTCCTAATTCCAAGCTTAAACCCTCCAAATAAGATTAAACTTTGAACCCTAAATTTAAAAAATAATCCTAAATTGAACGTTATTCCTGAAGCTAATTAACAAATCATATTGGATCTACGATTATACACACAGATGCACACGACATGGCATGGAAAAAACGTGAAGGGAATGGTTCAAAGTACCTGGTTCGACGGCGCCGGCGAGTCTCTTCGGTGAGTTTCCTTTTTCTCCTTCGTTTTTGTTAATCTGCTTCTCTTCCTCTTTTGCGAACTTTTCTGCTGTTAGTTATTGTGTTGTAGCTGTTGGAAATTTTCGGTACGCAGGGGCTGAGCTCTGAGTAATTTCAAGCTTTAGGGTGAAACATCAATTACTCGGTAGTGAGAGCTTTAAGTGAATAGGTTTTGGGAGACTTTTGTTGAGTGAGAAATTAGGGCTCGGTTGTTTTTTATGCAGATGAAATTCGATGTCCCTTTGTGTTCATAACCAAGTAATTATATACTGATGGAAAATATCCCTGTTCGTGTGAGACTTGAGAAAAGTAAGGGAGTGTCTTGACTCAGAAATATTAGGAGCTGAGGGTGAACTGAGTGAATTTAGGGAGTTAAGGTTGGACTGAGATAATTGAGGGTTAAAGAGTGTTTAGGTGGAGAGGTGGACTGAGAAAAGTCAGGGGTTGAGACTTGACTCTGTGACTTGAATTTGATGAGTCAGATTGAATCAATTGGAGAGAATTTAAGAGTTGAAGGAATACTGAGAAATCATGGAGTGATGTGGCTAAGGGTCCTTATTTTCCAAGCTTCTTGGGTTGTGAATTGTGAGACTTTGGAATCGTGAGCTGAATGGTAAAATGAGGGATTAAGGTGGATTAAAATTCCCTATCTTTCATGAGTTTTGAATGTAACCGTGGCACTGCTTGATTCAAATTTTACTGATATCTAGATTTGAATAATCTTTGTTGTTTTGACAGATTCAAATTCAACTTGGAGTACACAACATGAAGAACGCTGCTTGGAAGGCTTTGAGGAGTTTCATATTGTGACTACTTAATTTTCTTGAGTGTTAAAGTCACTGTCCTCAGAAGTATGTTTTATTTTTGCTATGGCTGTAGCAGATTTGCATAGTTTATCCATTTTATACTTATATATATGTCTCAACTTTTGCTTTTTGTTTTAACTATTTGAGTTGTTTCCTTATGTGTGATTTTTCAATATCACAAGAACATCAGAACAGTTGATGTTATATGTGGAAACTAAGGATATGCATGAATGGAGTTGAAGTTTAAAACATGAGAGATTGGAATGATTGTCATTCGTAGAAATAAGATATGAAACTAAGCCATTCTTCAATTTTGTAAATAGATTATTTATCAAACAAAATATTTTCCTCCCTGCTCAGATAAATCCATTTGTTTATGGTTTCAGATAAGGACACTCATAATGCTTAGGCTCCGGTTCAAATCATTGTCTGATGCTTTTAGCAAATTCAGATGTCTCTCTTATGTACAAATTTTGATGTCTCTCTTATGTACAAATTACTATTTTAAAGTGAAATATGAAGTTTTTAGAACCTACATGTGCCGTGAAATGCATTTCATGCGGCCGCGACGGAAGCTACATGCGCTGTGAGAGGCAGTCGCGACAGTGATGCGCGCGTTCTGTTCTCGTGAAATGCTTCTAAGCGGCCGCTTCCCTCCGCACCTCCGCGAACACGCTGATTATGGCCGCGATTAACTACGTAGTCTCAATTTTGTTAATTTTCTGATTTATCATGCTTGTATATAGCAATAAACTAATCTTAGTTAAGAAATTTATGTAACCTAGAAACTAATTAAAACTGATTTTGTAATTGTAGCTGTAAGCTTAATTAAGCAATGTCAACTCAAAAGGGAAGCATGGATAGTGGATCTGCAAGGAAAGTATGAAACTTGCTGAGGTATTTGTTTTCATCTTTGATGCTTTACTGCATTTTCAACATCATTTGAGATTTCATTTGTTTTTATTTTAACAATAAACATGTACATGAAACTATTGGAGATGAAGCAGTACAGGATGAAGGATTTGAGACTAACCTCATTGGATTTGAAGATATGGAACTCAATATTTCACTTGTTTCGAGAAGATTGAGAATTTTGCACAGAGGGTATCTATTTGCTAAATATAGTTAGTTACTCACTGTTTTAAGCTTGAAATCATACTTTAGATGAATTTCAACTTCTTGAAATGTTTAATTATGGATTGCTTCTAGGTATCTGAGCTCATAGAATGAGGAAACACAATGTTTAAGGATCTCTGTAATGAATTTGAAGAGAAACTGATTATGTGAGATATGAATTTACCATTCAACATTCAAATCTGGAACTATCTTCACTTTTAGTACTGTTAGTTTTTGACAATTTATGGTATGTTTCTTTTAATTTTTAATATGCAGAATTCACACGGAGCAAGTCGAAAAATGGCAGGAAGAAATCAAAGAATTGTGTGCACTTGATGCGTCAAATTAGGATGATGTTTTCGGTGAGTTTTTCCTTGACCTCATATTTTCTTTTTATGTATTATGAGGCAAATATGTATCTAAGCTCAGCTATAAGGGCATCTCCACAATCTTCAGTTCATTAATATGCACCGATCAATGTCTCGCGAGACTATTAGAGGCCTGTTGCCTTTGAAGATTAGTAGTATGAGACGTTACCTTCTAATAATGGTTCTTAGTAGTAAGACAACTTTGCTGAATTGCAAGCATGAAAACAAGTGGTTCTTTAGAGGCTCATTAAATGGAATCCTAACAAACAACGAACACAATCACAAAAACGGTGATAAACACAATTATCATCCACCAGTAATTTATTAATGTATTCAATCACAAGAAAATAATAAGTCATTTATGTACCATTAATTATCCTATACTAGCTTATAGTAAAAATAATGTATGCTTGTGAGAATTGTAACTCAAGCTTCCCTATTCAACTTTCACTTCTAAACCATTTTTGTTTATTTTCTCAATCATGAAAAAGACTTTATGTATTCCTTTGTGAAGAATGGTGCAGGTGGTGCATGCTGAATTCAGGTACATGCTCCTTTAAACTCAAATTTTGATTTTTTTTGGAAAGTTAGTAAAAGACCGTAATTTCATATGCATCAGGAATTTCTCGTCTATTCCATTGTTGTTCATGTTTTTGCCTTTCATTGCATTTATACTTAATTATGTGTCTTGAAATGGTTTTATTATTTATACTTAGCATTGTTAGCATAGATGATATATATATATATATATATATATATATATATATATATATATATATATATATATATATATATATATATATATATATATATATATATATATATATATATATATATATATATATATATATATATATATATATATATATATATATATATATATATATATATATATATATATATATATATATATATATATATATATATATATATATATATATATATATATATATATATATATATATATATGAAAGTGTTACTCTTTTATGTGATAAGTAAACTAAGACTATTTTTTTTACTTAAAAATTATAAATTTTATAAGAATCCATTACGACTTTAAAAATATAAATATACTAAATGAATTATGGCTCATTGGACAAGAACAATACACATGATTATTCTTCTATCTCTACTTAATTTTGAAATGCTTTTGTTCTTATTTTATGTTATCCATTTTTAGTTGAAAATATATATAGAGACCTCTTTTATATTAACCATTTAGAGTTGAACATTTATGTAGGGACTTCTTTTATATTAACCATTTTGAATTGAACATCTATGCAGGGACCTCTCTTATAACAATCTAAGTGGTTTCTTCCCAATAATTATCATAGTTTAAATCTTTGAGAGACCTTTACTAATTTTAACTTATGTTATATTATATTGGTATATGAGTTTGTAGGACTAATAGAACTCAATTTTGCTAGTAGCCATGGAGTGAACATGTCATTGTTGTAAAGTACTTTTTTAGACCTTGTTGTGATATTTATGAACAAGTGGATTTGATTTAAAATATTTGGTACTGATAGATCATATGTATTCAATGAGTAACTAAAGTGTTATTTGGTATTGAATTGAATGCAACTTTTTGATATTTGTACACCAATATTTGTGTACAGAAAAAATTATAAAATGTACTACAATAGCATTTTGTAAAGAGTGCTATTAATGAAACGTCCTATAATAGCACTTTTAAGATAAAGGGCTATCAAACATATGCCATATATTAGGGCTTTCTTTGAAAGTGCTATTAAACATGTGACATATATTAGCGCTTTGTTTGAAAGTGCTATCAAATATGTGTCTATAATAGCGCTTAGTTTGAAAGTGCTATCAAAAGTATTCAAAAAACGTGTAAAATATCCACTTCAGTAGCGCTTAAGAAAAAACGCTATTAAAAATTAGTATTTTAATAGCGCTTTTAAAGTGCTATTAAACAAAAAATATTTACAATAGCGGCGCGGTTAATAGCACTTTTAAGTGCTATCAAAAACAGAAAAAAACGCTATTAAAGATCTTTCAAATTGAATTATTTGGTAACTTACAGGATTGACTAGATTGATCCTATGAAATGTGTTTAAGTTTTGGTTATTACACTTGTAATTGAATCCATGTTCTATTTATTTAACAAAGGTGTTGAAAGTTCCTTAAATGTTTATAACTATAGAGAATGTAGATTGAAATGGTTTCGATTAAATGACTGAAATAAAGGATTCAATTGTAAAAACTAAATAAAAGTATAAAAACATATAAATGATCCTAAAACTAGAGATTTCGCCTAGAAAGTAAAGGACTTCGAAAAAGTATGAAAAGAACTTTGCATTGATAAAGTAAATAACGCTGAAAAGATAAAAATGGTGTTTCTTATACGTACATTCTCTGCAAATTCGTTTCTTTACGATGGTACTTTGAGTATATTGAGTGATTTTGTACAAAGTGAACACCCCCGAATCCTAACACAAAGACTCCTATTTATACTAATTTGATCCTAACGGTCTTTCTCTAACCAAATGCCATGTTTTCCTTCTGCACGCGCTCCGCTTCTCTGAGACTTCCACGTGTCCCTCTGGCTAAAATAAATTACTTTGAATTTCAAAACCTTCCCGCTTGAAATTCTGAAGCGTGACCAACGTGGTTGTCGAAGCGTAACTTCCAAATATCCTGAAATATTCTAAGTCTTTTGTTTCTTCAACTTCGAAGACATTTCAACTTGGACTCCACTTCGACATGGTAAAATCTTCTCTATATAAAGAAGCTCGAAATTGCCTTACAAAGCCACTCTTCATGGTTATACTTCGAAGCATAATACTTAGAACATCACATATTCACCTATCAAAATAATCAGCTAACAAATTGTATTCGCCTATCGAAATCTTCAACTAACACTTAGATAGTTGAATCAAGTCGAAAAGACCTTGGTCTTTCCAGGTTTATCCTTTTTTAGCTGCTTCTACCTTATTTAGCCAATCAATATAGTTCGAATGATCAATATATGGGGCGAAACAAAAATGTGTCATGACATATATGTGAAGTCTAAAGGTTTGTTTAAACCCGCAAAAGGTTTGGTATAATGTTCATAACAAGGGAAAATCTGATTAACCTTTTCTATATTCATGTTAAGACGAGGGAAAGGGCCTAAAAAAGCATGGGTAGTATCAGAAACAAACAGTTGCTTTGGAGATTAGTGTTTTTTTTCCCTTAAGCGGAGGTGCAGAAACAAACAGCTAATTTACAGCAAGAATGGACGTTCTAATAGATGCATCAAGAGGTATCTGTGGTTTTGAAGTTTATTTGGGCGCCATTTGAGTTGAAACGACTAAAGATTATAAAAAATATTTAAAGCTTTTGCAAAGAAAAAGCTTGAAGTTCTCTAAACTTTTTTGGTGAAGATAGAAGAGAAAGTGAGAGAAAAGAGATAAAATGGAGAAGAAAGCTATTTATAACTTTAGGGAAAAATTTTCGTTTTTTCTTTTTTTTTTCAAGAAAATCAAAAAATATTTTGTCAAGTGTCCCACGATAGGCGAGAAAAAAAGAAGTTGAGACTCCGTGTGGCCCACGATCTCCTAGGAAATCAGAACCATGATGATTTTCTCTAACTTCACACGTCTCAAAAAGATGTTTTAATAGGTAGTCATGATGGTAGTGACGTCAGAGCACAACTTAAAATAGTGATGGATCTTCAAAAATGCCACCTATCTCTCGAAATGAATCGAAAGTGGCATTTTCAGAGGATAATTTGTTAGCCAAATTTTTTTACTTTGGTAACTCGACAAGAGGAAGTGGTAAAAAATTATGCACAAGCATAAAATTAAACAAGGTTTTATACTTTTTGCCCAAAGGCAAGTTTAAAGCGAAGTGTTCAATGTTCGACTTGATGAGATTTTTTATTAGAAACTTAGCAAAAATTCCAAAGGTTTGAAGATGGCTAGTTCGACGGATCGAAGGATAATCGACTGAGTCAATTTCAAAATCAAACGTAGTAACTGTTTTTTATCTTATCCAAAAGTGCCAGAGACACGTGGAGATCGATCGAAGGTAGGTGAAACATGCAAGAATGACGTGTTCATTGGAAGTTAGTCGAACGTTGAAGACGATTATTTATACAAATGCTGTAAATAGGAATTCTAGTATTAGAATTCGAGGTGGCAAAATTATTGTAAATTTCAATACACATACACAATATATCCCAAGATTTACTAGTTTACTTCTTTAAGTAATAAATATAAAAATAAGTGATGCACTCTTCGGATAAAGAAAAATTTCCATCAATAAATAAGATCTTAAAAGGCTCTTTGATTATCTACAAAAATTCTCATTTACAATGGTGGTTAACACTATTAGTCTCTTTTCCTTGTTTTATTCTATTCCCACAATAACAGTAATTATTCAATCAACAAAACATTATTGAGAAGAAAATGTGGCAAGTCAATTGTTCTAACATTTCCAAATTTTATTGCTAGCTAGCTACAAGTAGTAAGATGAAAATTGATTCCAGACAAGAACAACGGTTTTGGATAGACCAACGTTTGTTCGAGATTTGTTCTTTTATCAATTCGAGTACATCTCTTTCTACACAACTCAAATTTCATCTATTCAGAGATTAACAACATTCATACATATCGGACATTAGGCTTTTTTTTTTTTTCCTTTAATAATTTGATTGTCCAATTTCATTGTTTAAAGTTAAATAAAATGTTCTTATAATATAATGTTTCTGCATAACTTAACCTAATGAAATAATGATGGAATCTTTGATAATATTTAATAGTTTAGAAATTATAATTTTTAATTTATTTTATAATTTAAATTGAAATTTGAATAAAACTCTTTTTTATTTAATTTATGGAATGATGATTTATATTTAAAATTTATCACAAAATAAATTTCTAAAAGATGCTGATATTGTTAGAATAAACTCCTTGTCTTGTGTTTAAATCATAGACTTCACAAATATATGTGTGACTTTTTATGATTATTACCAATTCATTGAGACATGTCAATAAAATTTATATTTAATGTTCACTTTTATCTTAAAATTGATTTGTTCCATTAAGGTAACTCAGATGATAACTATACAAGAACATTAGATGCTGAAATGCATATTTAAACTCGTAACATCTCATTTGTTCGCTTTTAAAATAATGAATTGCAATCACAAAACTACTTGATAAGAAAAATTGAATCAAAACGCACTAAAATAATCATAAGTTTGATTTAAAAAAGTAAAATGAAGGGAATAAAATAAATATGATAAAAACGAGTTGTCAAATTCTCATATTTGGTGTGTTGCATGAAACCTCAACAAGTTAAAAGGGAATGAATATTTTTCCCTCTAGAGAATCAAGAATCAGTTGGTGAAATAATGCAAGTTGGAATTTAAGCCTTTGACATTTTTCAACTTATAAATACATTGACAAACATGAATCCCAAGAGCATAGAAAATCAAATATGAAATGTGATAGTTAGAATTAATGCTCAATAGTCTTGCATGAAGAGGCAGAGAGAGTATATTTGAGCCAGGATGACTTGCCGGCATCTACTGCAAAAATCTTATAAGAGTGTTGCTGGTGAGGAATCTAGGCTCATATTTGCTCTCTTTCCACTCATATGAGACTCATTCAAGAGCTTCAAATAAATAGGAGAGAAAGAAGAACCTCAACTACACTTGAATGTCTCATTTCTTGGTTTCCTATCCCATTTTTACTCTCTTTTCAATCATGATTCGTCAGAAAGTTTCAAATTAGATATTGAATATATGTTAAAAATTGTCATGTTTGCTTGAGGAATGCATGTAAGTGGGATAGGCATTAATATCAATTTGATATTGAAGGGTTTCGAAGAGGTGTCGGGTCTAAAAATCAATTTTCATAAAAGCAAGTTGATAGGCATTAATATCAATCCGCATATATTGGAAGTTGCTACTAACTTTCTTTCTTGTAGATCGGAAGATAAAGAATTCAAATTTCTAGGTATCATGGTCGGAATAAATCCTAGAAGGATTTCCGCTTGGAAACCCTTGTTGGATAATGTAAGGAGGAAGTTGAATACTTGGAAAGGTCGGTGGTTGAGTTTCGGAGGAAGAATTACTCTTCTAAAATCGGTGTTGAGTAGTATGGCGATTTTCACTCTTTCTTTTTATAAAGCTCCTAAGAAGGTTATAGCGGAGTTACATAAATTGCAAAGTAATTTTCTTTGGGGAGGCTCGGAGGGGAGAAGGAAAACGCATTGGGTTAGTTGGAAGGATTTGTGTCTTCCGGTGGAGAAGGGAGGTCTCGGGTTTAGAAACTTAGAAGAATTCAACAAGGCCCTTCTTTTGAAGTGGAATTGGAGAACTTTTGGGGAGTCTAGTTCTATTTGGTACCGTATTTTGAAGGCAAGATATGTGGATGCGAAGTTAGGAGCCACTTTTTGTTCCGCGATTAATTACTCGGAGCGGTCTTCTTCGGTGTGGTGGAGGGATATTACATCCTTGGAGGACAAAACATCATCGGAGATTTTTACTAACAATTGTTTTTTTCATGTAGGTAATGGTAGTTCTATTTCTTTTTGGAATGCTCAATGGTTGAAAGAAGGTATTCTAAAAGATCTTTATCCGGAGTTGTTTAACATTTCTCTCTTGAAAGAGGTCTCTATTGGTGCTATGGGGGGATGGAAGGATGGGTGTTGGAATTGGAGTGACATTGGTATTCTGCTTTTCGCGTAGCTAGGAAGGGATCATGCTGCGGCCAACAGAGGCTCTTTTACTGCTCCTTCCTTGTTGTTTAATAATGCAGGCGTGGCTGCTTCCTCAAACAGTATTGTGATGGAGCCCTCTCTTTTGTTTTTGAATGGTGCAGACGTTACTGCTACTGTTTCTAGCTTAGCGGTGGATTTGGTTGGAGCTGGCAGCACTGATATGCCTTCGGTTACTCTTCTAGTAACGCAGGCTGCTAGTTTGAAAAGGTTGCTTTCAACAGCAAAGCTTGTTGCGGACCGGCAGGACTCGGCTAAATGGTTTCATGAGAAAAATGGTATTTTTTCGGTATCCTCCTGCTGCAAAGTGCTAAACAGAAGGCACTATCCATTAGGGCCGGCAAATCGTTTTGATTCTGTTTTTAAAGAGGTGTGGAAGGCGGAGGTTCCGCTTAAAGTTAAAGCGTTCGGATGGCGTTGCTTTCTAAACAAGATTCCAACCAAAGATTTACTTGTGAAAAGAGGTATTATTTTAGCTCCGGATGTTAGGTGTGTTTTTTGTGAGGAAATAAATGAAACTTTGATCCATTCTTTTTCGAAATGCCGTTATGTCGAAATTGTTTGGAAGGAAATGTCCGATTGGATAGGAATGTCTTACAATTGTTTTGAAGATCTGAAGGAAGGCTTTTGGAGATGGAGCAATTATTGTAGATCGAAAAAGGTTAAAAAAGGGAAGGAGGGAATCATTTGGCCCGCTATTATTTGGAGCATTTGGTTACGGAGGAATGATATTGTTTTCAACAATTCCTCTTGGAATTCAAGAGATGTCGTTTGGAGTTGTAAAGCCCTTTTGTGGAGGTGGTCGTATATTGGGAAAATTACGCGTGCCAATTGTAATTTCTTCGAGTTTAGCAATAACCCGTTGTTATACTTTAGTTAGATTGCAATAGGAGTGTAATTTTCTTTGGGTGGTGTTTCCTTGTACTTGTTGGTCCTTTAGCCTATATTAATATATCTTGCTTTCAAAAAAAAAAAAGTGGGATAAGAACACGTACAACTCAAGGATTTGGGTCTTGAATAGTACATTTAGGCGTGTATATATTGTTTGCAAACTTTGATTGAGGTGAGAAACTATAAACAAACATTTTGATGACTACAAGTAATTTGGTAAGTGGTGGTGGTTTTTGTTAGAGTAAGTTGCAGACCCGGCGCTGCACAAGTGCATGCTGCATGTGCTAAGTCTCAAATTTTAGAAAGTAAGAGAGAGAAGCTGTGCTAGGGTTTGAGTTTTTTTGGTCGTTTGCTTTCTTCTGAGTTCTCTATGGAGTCTGTTGCTGAAGGTGAATGGAAAACAGTGGGTAATAGGGGTGGCAAGAATGCCAAGGTATTTCCAAAGGAGCGTTGGGATATCTGGAGGAACAAAGACGGTGTAGGTGCGGGTGTTAGGACTACGTTCTTTGTGGCTGACATTGGAGGAAGGTGGACAGCCAAGGATCTGTTCTTTGAATTCAAAGATTTAGGTTTGGTGGAGGAAGTCGTTATTCCGCCAAGGAGAGACTGGAGGGGTCATAAATATGCTTTTGTGAGGTTTATAGATGTGGTTGATTCGAGAGGGTTGGAGGTCAAGCTGGATAACATATGGTTAGAAGGGAGGAAGCTGAAGGTTAATATTTCCAAGTTTAAGAGGAAGCCTGGGGTTGGTCTCGATTCTTCTGTACGTGGAGGTGGGAAGATGAGGAAGGTAAGTTGTTAGGTTCAGAGGTTGGTATCAAGGGTGCATCTAAAGCAGCTAAGAGCTTCGCAGAAGCTGTTAGAGGGGTTTCTTCGAATGCTCATGTCGGAGAGAATGAGGCATGTAAAGCATTCTTTTTTAAGTCGGAAGCAGGTGATAGTAGGAGGTTTGAGAAAGCTATGGTAGGTATTGCAAAAGCACCTGGGCTTGCTTTTGGTGTCGGTCAGAGTCTTATGAAAGAAGGCATTCTGTCGGTGCGCGCTACTCCGCTTGGCCCGAACCTTTGTCTCTTGGAGGAGCTGAAAGGAGGGCATATGGATTTGTTGTTGAGCGAGGGTACCGAATGGAAAGAGAAGTGGTTCAAAGAAATTAGGGCATGGAAGTCATCAGATGTTGAATGCTTTAGAGCAGCTAGGATTTCTGTATATGGTATTCCTTGCCATGTCAGAAATGCAAAGTTCATTGAGGCCCTCTTATCAGATATAGGGACGGTGGCTAATTTGGACTGCTTGGAGGTTAATCCGGTCAGGTTAGATGTCCTCTCTCTAATGGTGTTCTCTAGTTCGGTGGAGACTATCAGAAGCAAGGTAGACGTTTGTCTGGATGGGGTTTGGCATAAGTTGATGATTATTGAGGAAGCTTCGGTTTCTCTGGAGAATGATGATATAGAAGTTGGTTCTTTTGGCTTTGGTCGCGAGTTGGAATCTCTTTCGGTGTCGTCGGAGAAAAGCCACAGGCCGGAGGAATTTGAGAAGTGTAAGGATCCCATCGTGGGCACAAATTCCAAAGAGTCGGCGGAGGGGGAAGAGGTTCAGGCGGAAAAGGGGGATGTTGGTGGTAAAGGTACTCTTGGTATTAAATGCACTTGCATGGGAGAAGATATTTCTGCTCTGAAAAGCTTTTGCTCAGACAGTATCTCCTCAAATTCTTATTGTAAAGAAGTAAGGTCAACTGTACCTATCCTTAGACCTAAAGAAGTAGCTGACGTGGTGAAAAGGAAGGGTCCAGGTGGTATTTTTATTAATTCTTGCCCAAGTAATGAAAACATTGGAAAATCTTTTTTGCCCAATTTTGTTGGGCCCACATCTGTAAGTGGGCCGGAGGAAGAAGAAAATTTCAATCCAAGACACGCGGCCCAACAGGAGTTTTTTTCAGATTTCATTGAAGCAAAGGATAGTGTTTTCCCCTTCAAAGAGGAGTCCTTTGATGAACACTGTAGCAGGATAAAAAATTCGAAGACGGTGAGGAAAAAAATGAGGGAGGTGATGCAGCTCGGTGAGAAGGTGGAGACATTCGTTGTTCCGGTGGGGGACAGATCGTGTCTTTACCATGAACCACCGCCGACAGAACCAGGTGCGATTAATCCTTTCCCTAAGAGTAATTTTTTGTCTGCTGGGGTTCAATTGACATGTGATTCCATCGATTCTGCGGACATAAGAAATTGTAATGCTAGAACTTTAAAAGGGGGCCTGGGTGTTTCTGCAGAAGGTTTATGGAGGTCTGCTAATAAATTAGGAATCTCGGTGGTGGGGAGGGAGTGCGACCCAGTGGCTAGGTTGGAGGTGCTAGAACAAAAAAAAGTCAAAGGGAGAATGGTGATGAAGGAGGCAGGAAACAGGTTGCTATGATCATTGTTTCGTATAATATAAGAGGAGGCGGGAGTAGGTTGAAGAGGAAGCGTATCGGTTATATGATACAGAAAGAAGGGGTAGACGTTTGTTTTATTCAGGAGTCTAAGCTTAAGATGGTGGAGGTTGGAGTGGTGAAGGAATTTTGGGGGAATGATTTTGTGGAGTGGTCTTCGATGGATGTTGTAGGTGCATCGGGGGGTATGTTGATTTTATGGAGGAAGGATTTGTTCACCCCTGTTTTCAGCTTCAGGGGCCTCGGTTTTATTGGATTGTGCGTTTCTATGAATGGAAGCAAAATTTTTTTCGTCAATGTTTATGCTCCGTGTGATCTAGCTGCAAGGAGAAGGTCTTGGGATCAGCTGTTAGATTTTAAAAAGGAGCATCCTGGAGGTAATTGGTGCGTGGGTGGAGATTTCAACTCCATAGCTCACGAGGAAGAAAGAAGAGGTGTCTCTAACAGGTCCTTTGTTAACGAAGTGAATTATTTCAAGTGTTTCATCGAGGAGTTGGATCTGGTGGATCCACCGGTTGTGGGGGGAAAGTTCACTTGGCAAAACAGTAGCGGGAAGGCAATGAGCAGAATAGATAGGTTTTTGATTTCCGAGAGCTTGTTGGTCGAGTGGAATGTGGGAGCCCAAGAGATAGGAGGTCGTGATTTGTCGGATCACGCTCCTATTTGGATCAAAGATAACAAAAAAAGCTGGGGACCAAAACCGTTCAAATTCAACAATAATTGGTTGAAGCATAAAGAGTTTATCCCGTTTGTAGAGAAGGAGTGGCAGTTGATCAATGTTAGAGGAAGAGGAGACTTTTGTTTGGCGGAGAAATTGAAAGTGCTTAAAGAAAGGCTCATTTGGTGGAATAAAGTGGTGTATGGTTGGATAGACCTTAAAATAGACGCGGCTTGCAAGGAGATTCATTTTATTGATAACGAGTTTGTTAATTGTGCAGGTAAAGCAACGGATGAAATAGTTAAAAACCGAGCTAAAGAGGTGGAGATCTTTTGGGATAGTCTTGCAAAAAAGGAAGGTTTGCTTAGATTAAAATCTAGACAAACTTGGTTGAAGGAGGGAGATAGCAACTCACGTTTCTTTCATAATTCCTTGCGGAATAGAAAGGATAGAAGTGCTTTATGTTCCCTCACTTCTTGTAGGGGTGTAATTGAAGAGGTGGGAGAGGTCAAAACGTTTGTGCATGACTTTTTCAAAGGTTATTTTAAAGAGGAGGAGGTGGTTAGGCCGATACCAACGGAGTTGGGTTTTGCTAGGCTACCTTGGTCGGATAGGGAGGCTTTGGAGGTTCCTTTTGAAGAGAAGGAAGTGAGGGAGGCTTTATGGTCGTGTGAGGGGAGTAAAAGTCCGGGTCCGGATGGGTACACGATGGAGTTTTTTAAAAGCTTTTGGAGTTTGGTAAAAGTTGATGTCATGAAGTTCTTCGGGGACTTTCATTCGAAAGGAAAACTAGTAAAGTCAATCAAGTCCTCTTTTTTAGCTCTTATTCCTAAGAATAAAAATCCTCAAGAGCTAAGCGAGTATCGTCCCATTTGCTTGGTGGGGTGTATTTACAAGTTGCTTTCAAAGGTGTTGGCCGCTAGATTAAAGAAGGTGCTTGGGAAGTTGGTCTCTCCTAATCAAACCGTGTTTGTTCCGGGAAGGAATATGATGGACGGAGTGGTGTTGGTGAATGAAATCTTGGATTGGTCTAAGAGATCTAAGAAAAGTTGTTTTCTTCTCAAGGTTGATTTCGAAAAGGCGTATGACTCGGTGTCTTGGGATTACTTGAGATTTGTTCTCAAGGAAATGGGATTTGGGGACATATGGATGAAGTGGGTGGAAGAAAGTGTTCTTAAGAGCTACATGTCCATTCTTGTAAACGGTAGCCCGACTAAAGACTTTGAAGTTTACAAGGGCTTAAGGCAAGGAAACCCGTTATCTCCCTTCCTTTTTGTTCTTGCTATGGAAGGCCTTACCGCGTTAGTGAGGAAATCTGTGGAGTTAGGGGAGTTTAAACTGTTCAAGTTTGGAGAAGGTGAGGTTGTGGACATTTTACAATTTGCGGACGACACAATTATGCTCGGGGAGCCGACTACCGATAACCTTTGGTGTTTGAAAGTAGTGTTGAGAGGCTTTGAATTGGTGTCGGGTTTGAGAATAAATTTTGTAAAAAGCAATGTTTATGGTGTTAACGTGGGCGAGTGGTTTTTGAACGCGGCGACTTTTTTCCTTAGGTGCAAAAGAAGCGTGATTCCTTTTATCTTTCTTGGAATCCCGGTTGGGGGGAATCATAGAAGTAGGAAATTGTGGGTGAGAGCTATTCAAAACATTAATAATAGGTTATCGGTGTGGAAAGGCAAATCTAATTCAATCGGAGGTAGAGTCATGCTTATCAATGCGGTTCTTAATGCCATTCCATCGTTCATGTTCTCTTTTTTCAAAGCTCCGTGTTTGGTTATTAAAGAAATTAGAGGATTGATTGCTAACTTTCTTTGGGGAGGGAGTAAGGAAAAGAGATGCATTCATTGGGTTGATTGGAATACGGTGTGCAAAACCAAGGAGAAGGGAGGTCTCGGCATAAGGGATGTGGGTGATATAAACAAGGCTCTACTTCTCAAATGGAAGTGGAGAATTCTCACAGAGGACAAAGCGATTTGGTGGAGGTTTATTAAATATAGATATGTTGAACCAAAGCTTGTTGTGCAAGGGAAAGGCGTGGAAGGGAGGACTTCAAAAGAATCTATGTGGTGGAGGGAAATTATGATGAATGAAGTCAAGACTGAAGATAGTGAGGAAGGTTTTAAGAGCAATATCAAATGTACTTTAAATGATGGAGCTGATATTCTGTTTTGGAAAAGTGTTTGGTGTGGGGATAAATCTCTATGTATGCTTTTTCCTGGCCTTTATGCAGTGTCTTCTAACAAGGAGTGCTCGGTTTCCTCTGTTCTTGACAGGTCCGGTGGAGGTGTTTGCTGGCAGTATGCGGCATTGATGGGTTCTGCTGAAGCTGTGGAGGCGGTGTTAGGCTGTCAGGTTCTTTCGGTTCAGTGGGCTGGGTGTAAGGCAGTGCTGGATGCGGTTCAGCATGGTGGCAGTGGTGACGACAGATTTGTTTGGAAGCAGAATTCTAATGGCCTTTTCTCGGTAGCCAGCATCTTCTCTTTGAGTGCTCGTGCTAAGAACGGTTCTTGGCAACCGGTTACGCGTTGGATTTTGAACTTTGTTTGGGGATTAGACCTTCCGGCTCGGATAGCTATATTTGCTTGGAGGTTTTTTGTTGTGAGGCTTCCTACCATTGATGCTCTAACTGCTAGAAGCATCCCGAATATCATTAATCTCAATTGTGCTTTTTGTGGGGATAATGCGGAGTCTGCTATGCATTTATTCTTTGACTGCCAGGTAACGCATAAAATTTGGGAGTGGCTGTTTTGTTGGATTGGTGTTAATAGACAGCTTACGCTGGAAGAATTCAAAATATTTATGGTGGTTCAAGATAAGGTGAAGAAAGGCAACGATAGGGAGAAGCTGAATTTCATTTGGATCTCCTTAATTTGGAGCGTTTGGCTCATGCGTAATTCGATATTTTTTGAGCATGTCCAGTTCAACTTTGAGGTGGTGGTTTACAATGTTTTGTACTTTTCTTGGAGTTGGTTAGCTAGATTAAGTGATACTTTTTCATTTTCTAGTTATTATGAGTGGTACAAGTTACCGATGTCTTGTTTCGAGTACTTGTAATTTTGGAGTTTTCTTTGGTGTAAGGGTTGCACCCCTAGTGCGATGTCTTAATATCAATCTCTTGCTTTTAAAAAAAAAAGTCTCAAATTTTAGAGGTTCAATTTTTAATTATTAAAGTTAATTTTGTTTTAAAATTTTTTTTAAGTTCATTTCTTAAATTAAAAGAGGACCCTGAATTGATTGGCCAGCCCTGGTAAGTTGTTTCCTATAACAATTGAATCGGTTTCTATCAATTCAATAATATTCTCTAAATAGAATTCTCACTCTTTTCTTTTTGTAGAATATTCTAGGCAAGAAAATCTTCTCTCCCCCTACAATTTTTAATATGGTATCCATTGAACAAGTGACTATAAATATAAAAGGGAGGGAGTAAATTGTGTTATTTAAAAATTGAGTTTATTTGAAAAATTTATATCTTGCAAACGACACATGTTTGCTCAATACAGATAAAAACAACGGAGAATAAAAAAAAGAGATTTTCGTAGAGAAACTTATTGTATTTTGGAATGAAGAGAAACCTCTTTTATATATATAATTTTTTTTGCTCAAACTAGAAAAAGATCTATGGACCTTTTTATTGACTTAATCGATTATCCCTAAGATCTAATTGATTAAGAGTTTCTAAAAGACAGCAACCCTAATTCAAAAAAGGAAAACCACAATGGTTAAATGTTTTCCTATACTTAATCGAATATGCAATGTAAAAACTTTTCCATTTGACAATTATATATTCTTATCAATTCCGTACAAGTCTAGATAGATTTTCAATAAGTTTTTATAAAAGAGGGGGTTTTAAAAGTTTTTCCGCGTGTGTTTGTGATTTCCATAGTATATCAGTACTTACTCTTGAGCTTTTACATTTTAATTGGTCACTTAGACACACGCTAAGCACATGACCTTATCAGACGAGTTTTTACGCTTCCTCTTTTTTCGTAGTTTTCAAGCATCAAGTTCCTTTGCTAGATTCATTATTAATTTAGTCTTCATCTGAAACTTACTTCTTCTAATTGATGATGCTTGATATAGCTTCTTTGACAGATATCATCATTAGAGATTGCTGGACAGGAGATCATTAGAGACTTTACTAAATGCCATAAGAAGTTGTCATAATAAAATTCGTCATGACTGTATAATGGTTGCCAGTAGTTGTACCTACAATCACATATTTCAAAAATATCATGAGCGTATTAGCCATATCCATGACTTTTAATTATGTTTCCAAACTCTCATATACACGACAAGATGGGTCTACCACAAAGAAAATCTTTAGAACCCTCGATCAATACATCTTTATTAAGCTTGATGATTCAAATTTTATTCTCGAATCAGCAAGTTGAAAGCATCATAAGGGTTCACAAGCTTCCACCACAACTTGCGAATTATACTATTCCACCTTGATACCTCATTATTGAGAATCACACCTTTGATACTGAAAATCACGGGTACTTGACGTGGCAGCATGCATGATGACTTTTTTTTTTTCATGAGGCTTGTCACAATGCTCTCCAGTTTAATTCTTCCTTCTATTGTTTGTTTTGTTCAAGAACACGAGGTATGAATCACAATTTATCGGTTTCAAAAAACTAAAATCTAACCAAAGTCGTGTAAATTATGTTATGAACTGAAAACGATTGCCAAAGAAGAAAAATCTCGATCTCAATATCTAGGTGGAATGATTCCAAACTTAGACTTTTTTATAAGCAATGGAATTCTATAATAATAAGGAGCATAAGGGGTGTTCACTCATGAATAATACAAATGGGAGAATTCAATGATTCCAAAGGAATTTGACACCATAAATAAAAATTACAATTGACGGTGAACTTGAAACCTATAACGTTCCAAAGTCAAGAGAGCAACTTAATCTTATGCACGACATCTCCTACAATAAAAATACTGGAGTTAAACAATATTTCTTTACACATGCACCATAATGCCCAACTGGTAAGGTGTATGCGTAAAGAAATATTGTTTAATTCCGATATTTTTAATGTGGGATTGTTTCTTTTAAAAAAATAACATACTTCTTCGCTTTTTAATATCATTGATGGGACAAACAACACAGGATATGCTTCGAATCCAAGTTATTGCAGTTTATTTTTTATTTCATTATAAGTGTAAATTAAATGATTTATCCCTTTAGTTTCCGTAATAATTGGGTGATAAAATAATCAGATTTTATTATAAAAGAATTCGTTAAACAGATTTCACCCTAATCTTACCTTATATGTAGCCTCCTCACATTCGTATGCATCATTCTTTTTGGATGGATTACAAGAAAAAAAATCTTCAATGTTATTCTATCTTGAACAAAATATTTTTTCAGCTCTTGCAATCTATCTCACATAATGGTGTTGATGTTGTTTTTGTATTTTTGGAATAACCTTCCATTGTTGCCAATAAAAAAACAACAACACTTCTTTTCCTAGGTTAACAACATTGAGAAATTTATTCCTAAAAATGGTATAAATTATATACAAAAAATGGTGTCTGTTAAATGAAAATATGACATGTTACTTTTAATTTTTTATCATTCACCATTTTTTGCTTGAACCCTATTACCTTGGTTTTTTACTAAAACCGAGGGGTTACCTTAATTAATTTAATTTTTCTTACTTTTTCCTTCAAATTTTTAAAAACACCGAGGGGTTTTGTTACACAGCCACAATAACTAACCTTTACCCTACATTCATTGAGGAACAATACTCAAGATATTTCCAAGTCATCAATCCACAACAAACTATCTACATCAACCACTCTATACTTTTCTCGTGAAAGCATTTGTCATGAAAACATTTGCTCTAGATAATGAAATTTTGGAATTTAAAGAAGTTTGGAAAAGTTCTCTATGTTGAATATCAAGTGTAGAAAAAATATTTTTCCACGTTTGGAACAAATAACTCTTTATAAGTTGGATACATTCAATCCTTAGAAGTTGGAACAACAACGACTATGACGAAACTGTATTTGTTGTAATAATGTATTTTAATATTCTGTGTAAACAATGTAACGTTAAAAAAAGCTTATTCACAGCAGTTTTCTACTGAAAACCGAGGGAAAAATATTTTTTAATTACCTTGATTTTTGACAATATTTATCATTTTAGTTTGCAATAATCAGCTTCTTAACTAGATAGAAAATGAATTTATCTCGATTCTTGATCATATACCTGGACTGGCTTCTATTGTGCATAGTGATTGCTAAAATCCATGCCGTTAAATTAAATCGAAGCAAGACTTTTCCTCTTACAAATTTCAAACCCTTTTTCTAAAATGACAATCAAAGACTTGTCAAGGATTTATAAAATATCTTCACCACAATTCAAAACATAAGAAAACCAAATTCCTAAATTTGAAGAATTCCGATACAATTTATCTTGATAAAATAATCTTTCCACGAAGTCAAAAAAAATATGAAATAAAATAAGGAAGAAGAGAAACCAAAAGTAAACTCCTAATTTAAGCTGATCTTTAAACTCTATAACAAAAGCTTGAGATACACTAATAATAATAATAATAATAATAATAATAATAATAATAATAATAATAATAATAATAATAATAATAATAATAATAATAATAATAAAAATAATAATAATAATAATAATAATAATAATAATAATAATAATAATTATAATAATAATAATAATAATAATAATAATAATAGGCTTAATTGCAACTTTGGTCCCCCTATTTTGTATTTTTCTTGATTTTAGTCCCCCCATTTTTAAAACCACGATTTTGGTCCCCCTTTGAGTTTTCTATTGAAAAAAAGACAGGAATAGGGACTAATTTTGCAGAAAAAAGCAAAATAGGGGGACGGAAATTGCACAGAAAACTTAAAAAGGAGACTAAAATAGTGATTTTTAAAATAGAGGGATCAAAATAAAAAAAAAAAACAAAATAGGGGGACTAAAGTTGCAATTAAGCCATAATAAATAATAATAATAATAATAATAATAATGATTATTATTATAATAATTAAAATTTACAAAAAATAATAATATTCAATTTAAAATATTTTTTTTTAGAATCTACATATTAGATGTCCATATAGAATATGTCATCTCTTTAAATTTTAGATTTAATACGACTTTACTTCTATAATGTAGGCGATTTTCGTTTTACCCACTGTAATATTTTTTTTTGGAATAGCCACTATAATATATATTTTTTTTGGATTCTTCTCCTAAGCGTACTAATTAAACATTAAATTTAGAGGGTAAATTTTCTGTTCGGTCCAGGTTTTCCAGAATATTTTTCTGTTGCTGATGGAGTTATTAAGGAGTAGTGGAGTACGCTTCAGGTTATGTTACCGACGGTAAGGCCGGTGCGGAACCGTAATGCTGAGTTTCAATGGTTACCAAACGCCGACGGAGTTTTTTTAGTGGCTAGCGCTTTGGGACTGATTTCTGAACGCAAAGAGGTTGCGTGGCAGCAGCCCACCATGTCTCTCTTGAAGGTTATGTGGTAGTCGACGACACCTTTAAGAATCCAGATTTTCTTATGGAGACTGTTTGTTACTAGGTTACCTACGAAAGATATGTTGTCATCGAGAGGAGTAGGCAGCATCTCCTCAAACACTCTATGTGAATTTTGCAGGAGCCATCCGGAGACTCTATTTCACCTGCTTTCCTCTGGTCGTGTGGTGCAGAATTTATGGAGGCGGATTTACACGTGGATGGGAGATGACCTTCCATTCACCTTAGAGGAATTTTTGGATTTTGGGATCATTCAAGAGAAGGTGAAGATAGCTAATAATAGGAAGAAGATTAACACCATTTGGATTGCCACATCTTGGAGCATTTGGATTATGAGAAATGCTATGATTTTCGAAAAGGTTGCGTTTAGTTTCGACACGGTGTGTTCCAATATTATGTTTTTCTATTGGAATTGGTTAGTTAGGGCTAATTCAGTTTCGAATTCTACTTTCTATGAATGGTACAAAAATCCATTGGATTGTTTTAAATCGGTGTAGTTTTCTTGATGTAAGGGTTGCACCCCTAGTGCGTGTTCTTATATCAATTGCTTATTGAAAAAAAATATTAGAGGGTAAATAAAAAATATATATTATTGGAGGTAAGTTGTGAACTTATGGGGCAAAAGACATAGATTTGAACATTTAAAAGAAGTGATTCTATTTTTTTATCAAGGATAAAGCAAATTTCACCTATATTACAAGAATATTGGATATTGTATATTTAACTCCTAATTATGCGACGAAGGGGATCAAAAATCAACCTATTCCATGATTATTTTTTCTTTAAACTTAAGAGGAGGAGGCAGCCGGGTCAAGAGAAAGAGAGTCGGCTATCATATTCAAAAAGGGGATGTTGATATTTTTTTTATTGAAGAGACAAAATTAAGTGGCGTAGAGAGTAATGTAGTCAAAGAAATGGGGGGTGACAACCAAGTGGAGTGGTCGTATTTGGATGCCAATGGGGCGTCGGGAGGCATTCTTACTATGTAGAAAAAGGATTTCTTCAACCTAATCTTTAGTTTCCGTGGAGAGGGTTTCTTAGGTCTTTGTGTGGAGAAGGAGGACAAAATCATTTATTTTGTGAATGTTTATGCTTCTTGTGACATGAACACGAGAAAGAGAACGTGGGATAGGTTATGTGAGTTCAAAAACAAAAACATAAAAGGTTCGTGGTGCATATGAGGAGATTTTAATTCCCTCTCTTCCTTAGAAGAAAGAATCGGGACATCATGTTGTAGCTATAGGAGGGAGATAATGTTTTTTAAAGGGTTCATAAAGGAAATGGAGTCGGTGGACCTTCCTACTATAGGAGGCAAGTTTACTTGGATTAATAGTAATGGCAAGTCGATGAGTAGGATATATAGATTCCTTTTATCGGATTGTTTTGTTAATGATTGGAAGGTGGAGGGCCAATACATCGGTGAGAGAGATGTGTCCGATCATACCCCTATTTGGTTGAAAGACAATAGAAAGGATTGGGGTCCCAAACCTTTTAAGTTCAATAACATGTGGTTCAAACACGAGGATTTCGATACCTTCGTGAAGGAGGAATGGAAGAAGATAGCGGTCATAGGAAGAGGTGATTATTGCTTGGTCGAAAAGTTGAAAACTCTCAAAAACCGGATAGCTTGGTGGAATAAGAGTGTTTATGGGTGGATAGATCTCAAAATCAATAATGATGGGAAAGAGTTGTACTCTTTAGATAACGTGTTTGTTCATTTTGCAGGTAATGTTCCGGAAGAAGTGGCGATGAAAATAATAAAAGTGGCGGAGGATTTTTGGGACAACATAAACAAGAGAGAAGGTATCCTTAGGCTAAAGTCGAGACAACTTTGGCTTTCCGAAGGCGATGACAACACCCGTTATTTCCATAACTCATTAAAAGAAAGAAGAAGAAGAAATGCTATTTGTTCCATTGATTCTATGGCGGGAAGATTGGAAGGAGTTGAAGAAATAAAAGAGTTCACTTTCAAGCATTTTGATAATTCCTTTAAAGAAGATTGTCTTTTAAGGCCGGAGCTTAGAGGGATCAATTTCAACACTTTATCTTTGGAAGACTCATCGGATCTAGAGAAACCTTTCGAAGAAGACGAAGTAAAGGAAGCTATTTGGTCGTGTGACGGTAACAAGAGTCCGGGGCCGGATGGTTTTTCTTTGGAGTTCTACAAAAGATATTGGTCTATCATTAAACAAGATGTCATGAAGTGTTGCAATGACTTCTATCACAAAGTGGGGAGTATTTATAAGATCATTGCTAAGATGCTAGCGGCTAGGATGAAAGGTGTAATGGACAAGTTGGTCTCTTTCAATCAAACCGCTTTTGTACCGGGAAGAAGCATGATGGATGGAGTTTTAATGGTGAATGAAATTCTTGATTGGGCAAAGAGGAAGAAGAAGGGGTGCTTATTGCTTAAAGTGGACTTCGAAAAGGCTTATGACTCAATTTCTTGGAATTATTTAAGATGGATTTTGGTGAAAATGGGGTTCGGTAAAAGATGGATGAAATGGATGGAGTCTAGCATATTTACCAATTACATGTCCGTGTTGGTGAATGGAAGTGCAACTAGAGAATTCAAGGTTCAAAGAGGTTTACGACAAGGTGATCCCATGTCACCTTTCTTGTTTGTTCTTGCTATGGACGGTTTAAACGCTTTAACTAAGAAGTCCATGGAGGTGGATGATTTTAAACCTTTCAAGTATGGTGTAAACGAATTTGTGGACATTCTCCAATTTGCGGACGATACCATCATTCTAGGAGAACCTACTTATGATAATCTTTGGAGTTTAAAAGTGTTGTTGAGAGGCTTTGAATTGGTTTCCGGGTTGAAGATCAATTTTCACAAAAGTAACTTCTACAGAACTCACATCGGAGATTGGTTTATAAAATCGGCGACAACTTTCCTTGCTTGTAAAAAAGGTTGCTTCCCGTTTAAATTCCTCGGTATTTGGGTGGGTGAAGGCGCGTATAAGAAGAAGGTGTGGCAAGAGGTGATTGACAACATAAAATCAAGACTCACTAAATGGAAGGGAAGAAACATCTCCATTGGCGGGAGGGTGACTCTTATTGGATCCGTTCTTAATGCTATTCCTATCTTTACTCTTTCCTTCTATAAAGCTTCGAGTAAAATCATTCAAGCTATTAGAAGCCTTCTTAGCAACTTTTTGTGGTGTGGGAATGTGAAATCAAGATGCATCCATTGGGTTAAGTGGGAGAATGTTTGCAAACCAAAAGAGAAAGGAGGGTTAGGTATTAGAGATGTGGGAGAAATGAACAAATCCCTTCTCCTCAAATGGAAGTGGATAATTTTAAAGGAAGATAAGGCTATGTGGAGTAGATTCTTACTTTTGAGATATCATAATCAAAAAATAAAAGTGTTAGCTTCTAGCAAGGACCTTTTAAATCGGGATGATTCCCGTTGGTGGAGAGACATAGTTCTTAATGATTTCAAAGAGGATGATTTGGATGAAGGTTTTGCCGATTGGGTTAAATGTGAGTTCAAGAAAGGCAATAATATCCTTTTTTGGTATAGTTGTTGGTTGGATGATCAACCGCTTCGTGTTGCTTTTCCACATTTGTTCGAGCGAACAACCAACAAACTAAGTGTGGTAAGTGATCTCATTATTCTTAACCATGGTAAAATTACGTGGAACTTGGAAGACATTTTCGGTGTGGAAGTTTTGAATTCTCCAGTTCCGATTGCTCCTTCCACCAATCCATCCGCAACGACAACGGTTATTAGCGAAGAGCTTAGGGACTTGAAAACGATCCTTCAAGGGATGGTGCCGGACTTTTTGGAAAAGGATGATTTCCATTGGAACCTAACTTCAAACGGAGTTTTCACGTTGTCTAGTGTGTCACACTTGGTTTCATATGCAAAGGATCTAGCTTGGCCAACTCCCATCATCAAGATGTTGGATGTCATTTGGAATACAAACATTCGGCAAAGATCAAGATTTTTTCTTGGAGATTCCTCATCAATAGACTACCGTTAAAAGATCAACTCGTCAATAGAGGTGTGCCTTCTCTTACTTCCATAGATTGCCCTTTTTGTTCAAATCACCCGGAAACTTTGGATCATCTTTTCTACCAATGCCATGTCACAAAGGAGGTGTGGAATAGAATTTATTTGTGGTTGGGTAATGATGTGAATCTTTCTCAAGAGGATTTCAAGAGTTTTGGGAGCATTCAAGAAAAGGTGAAAAACACCAACATTAAAATTATTCTAAACACAATATGGATAGCCTTAATTTGGTTCACTTGGAATATGATAAATACAATCATTTTTTATAACGACATCTTTAGCTTCCATGAGGTGATATCAAACATCTTGTATTTTTCATGGAGATGGGCTAGTAATAAGGAACTTCCAAGTAGGATTAATTTTTATGATTGGTATAAATTGCCATTACTTTGTAACAATTCTTAATAGTGTGTTCTCGATGTAAGGGTTGCACCCCTAGTGCGATATCTTATATCAATTGCTTATTAAAAAAAACTCTTAATTAATTTTTATAATTTTTATAATTGGAATACTCTACCGCTTCTTTGTTTTGAGAGGTAGTTGTATTCTTTTTTGTATCGGGGCGGAGCATCCCTTTTGCTCCCGTTAATTCCATTATCTATTTAAAAAAAAACTACACAAGCATAGAACGTACAGATAATGATTTAATGATGAAGAACACCGATGTAATTTATATCCACGTTCTTACAAAACCCATTAATATTAATTAACTCAAAATCTTATTATATACGATCTACTGATAAGCTTTATTTCTGTGAGAAAAAATTGTTGACATTGACAATATATACCAAAACACACGGGTAACCACTCCTCTAGCTGCTTTAGTTCCCCTTGTTATATTCTATTCCCACAACAAGTAATATTAATCAATCAACAAACATTTTTGGCAAGAAAATTAGCCAATTGTCAACTATATTTTTCTTCTGTAGCAAAAATTTGATTCTACATATACAGCAATAACGGTTTTGGATAAGAAGCATCAAGGATACTGATATATTGGTAAAAAGGGTCAATGTCTAATATGGAATATTTCCTTTGAAGAAATTGAAACTATAACCCTTTGACTTTGATTTTGTGCATATAAATACATGGCCAAATGAAGAGTATGATACAGATTTGAATTTAGAAGATAATAGGTTAAGTTTCATTGATATTGTTGATATGCTCAAATGTCTTGCATGAAGAGGCAGAGAGAGTGGATTTGAGCCAAGGATGACTTGCCGGTGACTTCTACCAATGGAGAATCCATTCTCATTTTGGTTTTGTCGCCGAGTTGCCCTTGCTCACGTTTGCTCTCTCTTCTTTCATACAAGACTTATTAAAGAGCTTCAAATTAGAGTTTGTTTGCATTGTTCCTGGTTAAAATATACCATTCTACAATATCAATGTGGCATCATTTGTGTATATAAAGTTGGGTACAAGAGTAAAACTACCTGAATAATTATATATAAAAAAGAAAGAAAAAAACAAAATAGCTCTATATACTTTGATTTGAAAACACTGAATATGTTCTATGTGTCTTGTTAGTTTCTTTGAAGAGTTGTGGTCCAAAAACTGTATTTTGTAGAAACAGTATGTTGTTTTCATTTTTTTTTGTGTAAGCGAGATATATTAATAAACGGAGAACTAAGGGTTCTCCAACCCATTTACACCAAGAGAACGGGATTGACCCGACAAAAAGAGAATTACAAACCAATTACAACTACGACAAAAAATGCAAAGGATCCTTGCAAAACTCGTAGAGAGAATAATTGGGATGAGTAATTTTCCCGCAAAAAGACCACCTCCAAACCAAATGCTTAATATTCCACACGGTATTATTCACGTTCCATTCATCCTTCCGAAAACAAGCTCCATTCCTTACCAACCAAATAATCCAAGTGGTGGCAAGCCAAACCACACCTAACTTCCTAACTTTGACTTTTTTACTTATAAAGAACAAGTGCCAATCCATAAAATTCGACAAACACTCGACATCTACTCTATCCCCTTTACCAACCCAATTAGCTATCTCACTCCAAATATTTTTCACCACCAAACAACTAAAAAATAAGTGGGAACTAGATTCCAACGAATTATCACAAAAAGGGCAATTTAAATCATCCAAAGGAATAGGAATACCTCGGTTCTTCAACAATTCTTTCACCGGAAGCCTATCGCGAAAAAGTCTCCACCCGAAAGCCTTGATTTTAAACGGAACATCCAATTTCCACAACAATTCAAAAGCCTCGTCGTTCCTATTAGCGGGGCCATAATGAAGACGAAGATTGTTATAGAAATTGTAGCAAGAAGCAACCGTAAAAACCTTCTCCTCGGAATCCTTCCACTCAACGGAATCCCTTCCCTCCTTCCAATCTACAAAATCCTCCAACCGCCCAATAAACTCCTCATGAACCGCCTCCAAGCATAAAACTTCCACCTCCCTTGCCGAGTTATTGCATATTTCTGAATTATTAATTTTTAGTTATGAAATGAATCAATTTAGGGAGAATTACTATTTTTTTTTTTGGGTTCAATATGTTAGTGGTTTCTATTAGTCCCTACAAAAAATTTCAACGAATTTTGATCCTCACAAAATTTTTCGTCACGAATTTTGGTCCCTCTCGTTAGATTACTCTAACGGAGGCTTACGTGGCACGCCACATATCACGTCACGTCAATAACAGTCAACACTAAAGAAAAAGAGACAGATTGTGGAGGTTTTAAACCCACTTTAAATAACTTAAAAAACAATAATTTTTTACAAGCAGTTAATCAAACCGTTGGTAGGGAATTCAAGTTTTTTTTTTTAATAGGCAATTGATTAATGAAATAAGAAATCACACTAGGGGTGCAACCCTTACAACAAATTACAAGTTCTCAAAACACCGAAGCGGTAGCTTATAATGGCAAATATTTTGGATTTTGATTTTAAGGTACTATACATATGAGCAAGTATTCGAGTCTTCTCTGAAATGGGTTTGGTTTCATATAAGTTATTCATTGATGCAACCTTTATGTTCAAGGTTGGAAATATATGATTCAACATTGAAGTTGTTTCTTGAGTGATGTTCATATTTTTGTAATCTTCTTTGGTGAACTTTTGTTCCCGTTAATGAAAACTTGCTTAAAAAAAAAACATGGACACATTGATGTATAGCCTGATATAAGTATAATTAATTCTTAAAGCATATTATGAGTTTGTGAAATTTGCAGTATTGCATTAATAAAAATTGAGAATAATATTTGGTAAAATTTACTTTCCTTAAAATTAAAATTGTTGAAAATCTATTTTCATTGTATGTCAATGGCCGTGGTTGTTGGGTTTGCTGAGAAATGGAAAGTTGTTGGAGGCTCGACCGGTTCTTGATGAAACAGTGGATAATGATATTAAACCGAATATTTATTCGTATAACATTGTGATGGATGGAATGTGCATGAATAATATGCTAATGGATGCTAGAAGGTTGATGGATTTGATGGCGGCTACAACTATTTTTCAATTGATCTAGCATCACTTTGGTCTCTTCTTATTTTTCCGTGGTAGTGACTGGAAAAGACTTCTTCCATTCAATGAATATCGTTGGTATCTTAAACCTGAAAGGAGAAAAAAAAAAAGATGTGTATCCTTAAACCACCATTGCATTGCATGCCTAGATATTTTTTATTATGTGCGGAAAAATCTTATGCTATTAAAATTTTGGAATGGAGAAAGTACAAATTATTTTAATTGGAAAGTTTTAGGAAACTATAAGTTAATTCAATCAAAATCTAGCTTAATAAATATGAGTAAATTTTTTATACAAACCTGCTTAAACTATTTTTCAAACAGTATTGTTGGAGAAATTTTTAGATAAGGGATACTTTTCATTTGAAGTAGAATGCTCTAACCATTGCCAATTTTCACTAGGTTGGATACATACTGCTACCAGCTCTGTGAAACGAGCATCTGGAATTCCCACAATAACAACACTTGCAATCCCCGGGTGTCCTAATAGAGTTGCCTCAACCTAAAAATTACGTAACATGTCCACACTTGCATAAAACCTTAAACCAAGACAAGATAAGCACTTAACTATGTATAAAAGAAGAAGAAATTATGAACTCCTAAACATGCTTAAGAAGAAATGTGATTCAGATACCATACCACACATTAAATGTGTTACACAGTCATTAGTATTGGTCATCTGATCTCAAATCAAAGGTATAAATTATTTGAAGATTAATTGGTGAAGGTATAGTGTGAGCCAGTTGATCTCAATTAAGTGTTCGATATCAAATAATATGTGTATTTTCGAACGCAAGGAAAATAAATCATTTTTTACGCACATGTCCAATCTTATTTGCTTTGTAATAAAGCATTGTTATTTCAGCAGCACATGTCCAATCTTGTTTCAATAGTGTCAACAATGAATCATATTTAAGCCAATTTATTTCGGATCCCTACGGTTAAATTACTTTACATACCGATATCTTAATTAAATTAGCCAAACATGTTGATACGGTTAAACCTGCATAAATAAATTCGGTTCATAATTTTAGGCATATTAATTGGCATACAATATATCATGCAACAAAATAATATTTAAAGCGGTAAATAGAAACCCGAATAATATAAATCTGAATTAAATAAAACTTGAATCTTCGAGTACTTGAACTTCCACCGCAGGTCGGTTGGATCGTTCTTCAGAAATTATTCGGGGTAAATTAAACAAGGAAATAAAACTAAATCTAACGTAAGGTTAGATCTGTTGAAGGTTCACAACAATTTCCGGTGTAGAAATTGTTGTGAGAAAAGAACAAAGGAAATAAAAAATTCTGGAAAGGAAATTACTTGAAAGCAATGAAAACAAGAAAATAAATCTGGTGCAAAAACTCGGACCCTGAAAATGAATTATCAGTTCCCTTTTATAGATGAGTAGTAACGTTCATTTTCTCCCACGTTGTGCCTTTTCTTCCGGATTTCAAGTACCCTATTTTTGACTGAGTTGGAGACGTGCGTCTCCCTTTTTGAAGTTGACTTGGCAAACACTTGGGGACGTGCGTCTCAAGTGGAGATCTTTTAGGAGCATGGAGACGGGCGTCTCTGCTTTAGTGACGTGGCAACGAGCCCTTGGAGACGGGCGTCTCCCTTTGAATAGTGGGAGTTTCAGCTCCTACGTGGGCTGGGCTTCCACTATGTCTTTTGGGTCTTGTATGTTTGCACCTCCAGATCTCTTTTGCACCTCTTTTCACTTCTCTTTAATAAATACAGATCAATTTTGCTTTGTTTCTTCTTCTTTTTACAAATATGCTCGCGCAGACTTATTACCTGAAACAAAGGAAAATACCCGCATAATACCAAAATAAAATAACATAACTAAATGAAAATGCTAATAATATTTATGGAAATTAAGCTAAATATATCATATAAATTCGTGTTATCAATCCATGGGTAATTTTAATATTTTAATCGATTAACCTAAATGTGCATGAATTAACCAACCCAAATAATATAGAAATATTGATTTTAGCATCAACTAATTAATTAACAACTCATTTGATCGATTAAGAGGCTTTACAAATAGATTTTATCAATTAGCGGAAGCTATTAATTGATTAAATAATTTAAAATACCTACTTAATCGATTAACCAAGCTTAAAACCAATTAAGCATGAGCTTGGAAAGGTTTCAAAGAGATATTATCAAAAGAGAACAAAATTTTAGAAAACATTGTGTGTGTGCGTGCGCGCAAGACCATTGACAAATAATTGATCAAACAAAAGTGCAGTACCATGTGAGCTTGCACACTTTCTCACTTTCACAACTTCTAAACTTCAAGTTCATCTTCTTGATTCTACATTGTCTTGTACTTCAATTAGAATTTGAAACATCTAACTGACGAGGCTTGAGATATTTCTTTTTGTTTAGATGTCATCGTCAAGAGCCGCTAAATACTTATTAATTATCAGCTTCCTATTTGATAGTTGTCACAAAGAACTCTTGAAAAAGCTATCATCAACATAAAAATACATTAGGTACTTCAATGTTGTAATAACTACAGATGTTTGAAAGTTGACTTAAGTGTTGTAATAAACAAAGATATTTGGCAGTTGTCATCATCCAATTCAATTGACAATTACACCTACACAATACAAAGAACTACAATATCTACTTTTTGATGACGACAATGCATCTCTCACGAAGGTGGTAAAACATAAAAATAAATAGATAGAAAGATTGGAGTGGTTAACTCCCATTCACAAATAAAGAGATTATGCTCTAATTCCCCTCAGAGTATACTTCTCCCCCTTTAGTATTATCAAAAAGTAAGAAAAAAATAAACAACACATAGCGTATACTTCTCCATTATTTAAGGTTGACACTACTATAAAAAATACATAACACCTCAGACACGAAATGCATTTAAAAACTAATGTATCTAATATATCAGTTTATTTAGAAAACCGAGAGATAAGATTATTATTTTATTTTATTTTTTAAATTATTACATTGTTTACTCAGGATATTACATTGTTTACACATAATCACTTAACACCTCGTTGATTTAAAAACTGGGGGGTAAAGTTATTTGCACATGGGTTCGAACCCCAACAACAACACTTTTATTATTTTCAAAATTAATGTATCTAATCTATCAGTTTATTTAGAAAACCGAGAGATAAGATTATTATTTTATTTTATTTTTAAAATTATTACATTGTTTACTCATTAAAATAAAAAAAAATCAAGTTTCTTATTAGGGATCTAAATAAAAATCAAATTCCCTAAAGATATAAAATTTAGATCTTTGAATTATTGAATATTAGAGAATATCAAATGTTGGGTGCAAAATTATTCTATACGGATCTTACATGTATTTTTTCTTGTGAAAAAAATATAAAAATAATTAAAATAAATATTTAAATATATAATTTCCGGGTCAAATAAATATTTAAGAAAACAAATCATAAACCCAGATAATCTTAACATTATATTACACCATTTATATACAATAATAAAACAATACACGAAAACGTATACGAAACCTTTTAATGAACACATAACTTTTTTTTTTGTGTAAGCAAGATAATATTAATGAGAGAAATAAGAGTTCTCCAACCTGATTACAGGATAAACGGGAAAACAACCCGAACAAAAGAAAGAAATTACCTACCAATTGAAATTATGAGACAAATAACAACGAATCCTTATTATACTCGTAAAAGCTATAATTGGAATTAGTAATTTCTCCTACAAACGACCACTTTCAAACCAAGAATTTTATACTCCAAATCGTGTTATCAACATTCCAACCATCATTCCGAAAACATATTCCATTCCGTAATAACCAAATAGAACACGAAGTTGCAACATAAAAATATGTCCAAAGACTTAAATAGTCTTTTGGTCTTTGTAAGTTAGATAGTCAAGGACAGGGTAAAGATTAATATCATTTGTATATCCTTAATTTGGAGCATTTAGATCATGCGCAATTCTATTATTTTCGAGCAAGCTTCTTTTAGTTTTGAATTGGTGGTTTATAATGTTATGTTTTTCTCTTGGAGTTGGTTAGCTAGATTAAGTTTGACCTCTTCTTTCTCTAGCTTTTATGCATGGTACAAGTTACCGCTAGATTGTTTTTCGACCTTGTAATTCGGTGTAAGGGTTGCACCCCTAGTGTGATTTCTTAATTCAATTGTTTTTTAAAAAAAAAAGTTGGCGTATTTTTGTTTTCGTCCCTGTATCTTATTTTTGTTGTAAATGATCCTTGAATGTTAAAATCTTTTTGGTTTTAGTCCCTAAAGTTTAAATCCGTAGGAAATTCAGCAGGTTTCTTGCGGATTTTCCTGCGGTTTTTTATTTTAGGAACTAAAACCAAAAAGATTTTAACATATAGGGATCATTTCTAAGAAAAATAAGATGCAAAGAAAAAAAATAAAAAACACACAAATTTACATGGACCAAAAGACTATTTATATCTATGTCAAAATTACATTTTTCTATAAATTTTTTAAAATGGACCATACTAGAACTACATCTATATAATGGGAAAAGAGTACAATATAAGTTACAGATAATGAGTTAAAATCAACAACACGTATGCTTTTTAGCTAGTATTCTTATTGAATGCATTAAGTAATAAGTCAAAATCTTATGGGATACGATCTTCTGATAAGCTATATTTCGTTAGAACAAATTCACATTGACAATGTTAACAGGCCCACTCGCAGCAAGAAGCAGCCCATATGGCTGAAGGATTTTTTACACTAAATAATATTTAATTTTAGTAGTTATTATTGTGGACTCTTTATGTTATGGTTGTTTTGGGCCTGGCCCTTTAAGTGACCCATTAGGGTTAAAACTTGTATTTAAGCTTCCTTGTGTTGAGAAGGAAAAAAAGAAGAAATTATTCATCTCTTTTATTGTTCTTATGCATTTTGAGTTTATCCTCCATTAGCAAACCCTAGTTTGGTATAGTTGCATATCTCTTCCTATCATTTTTGGTGCTTTCATTTTGTTCCATGCCTCCTAAACCTACCCAACCTGCCCCCAATGAGATCCTTGAACAAGCTGTCAATACAGCCGCTCTGCGTTTGGATTCTGCCATGCAGGAAACCCAACAACAACTTGATGAAAGATTTCATATAGTCCACTCAGATCTACAACAAACCCAGCAGAATCTGGGTCAACTCACCACTCGGCTGGAAAACGACCGCCAGCTCTCAGACTCACGCTATGAGTCAATCATGTCTGCGCTCAGCAAGCTCCTCAAGGAGAAGCAGCCAGCAACTGCTGCTGCTGCCAGCACACCAGCCGGATCTTCAGGTATTTTCCAACCCCAACCCTCTAGTTCTGTTGTTACACCACCCATTCCCACTATCCTCACCCCTACCAACACCCCACAACGACATTCTGCCTCAGCCACATCTACCCTACGCCCTTCCACCCAAACACCCTTGCCCTTCACTCCTTACCCAATTTTTACTTCAGCCTTTACAGCCCCCCCACACACTCAACCTTTTCCCTTCACACCACAAATTCCATACAACCCCATTCCCAATTTAACACCTTTACCACCCTTTCGTACCCCCAAATTAGAATTATCTATGTTCGATGGTTCAAACCCACTCAAATGGCTCTTTCAAGCGGACCAATACTTTAATTTTTATCAATTACCTCCCGAAAACAGATTGGGCATGATGTCCTTTTATATGAAAGGTGAAGCACTAAGTTGGTTCAAATGGATGTACAAAAATCAGGAATTAACGGACTGGTTTTCCTTCACTAGGGCGTTGGAACTCCGTTTCGGACCATCCACCTACACTAATCATCAGGCTGAGTTATTCAAGCTAAAACAAACTGGTTCAGTTGTAGAATATCAAGCTACCTTTGAAAAATTGGGCAACCAGGTTGTAGGCTTGTCATCCGAAGCCATTATTAATTGTTTTATTTCTGGATTGCTGCCAGACATTCAGAATGAAATTGCCCTTCATAAACCTACTACCATCTCCCAAGCAATTGGTCTTGCTAAGCTTATTGAATCTAAAATTCTTGAAGCCAAACCAAAATTTCCAAAAACCTTTTCCAACACATTCAACCGTCCTAGCCAAGTCCAACCAAGTTTCTCACCTTACCCAACAAACCCAAAACCGGTCCCATTGAACCCCCCACCCAGACTTCCCATTAAACGTCTCTCCAGTGCACAGATTCAGGAACGTCGAGCCCAAGGGCTCTGCTTTAATTGCGATGAGAAGTTCATTCCAGGCCATCGTTGCTCAGTGGGAAAATTTTTATTGTTACTAGTGGATGATGACGATTCAGAATCCCTCCCTACTATGGAGCCTATTCAAGACCAGACACTAGATTCTGCTCAAGTTATCAATTCGGATGAGACTTATTTTCAATTGTCACCTCAGGCTGTTAACGGACATTTTTCCCCCAAAACTTTGAAATTTAATGGGCTTATTAACGGATTGGCAGTTACCGTCTTGATCGACACCGGTAGTACACATAACATCTTACAGCCTAGGATCGCACAGCACTTGAAATTACCTACTACCCCAATTCCCAACTTTGCTGTAATGGTGGGTAATGGCTCTAAGTTATTTTGCTCAGGATTATGCCCAAAAGTCCCTATAACACTCCAAGACACATCGTTTACTATCCCTTTTCATCTTCTCCCCATCGAAGGTGCGGATGTCGTTCTTGGCATGGAATGGCTAAGAACCCTTGGCCCTCTCATGGCTGATTTCTCTATACCCAAAATCTCCTTCTCCTACCAAAATCATGACATTACCATCACCGGGGACCCAAAAATACTTCCCACTCCCTCTACGTACAACCAGTTGTGCCATCTCCTTCACACCGACTCCATTGCTTCCCTCCACTTACTCTTATATCAACCTATCTCATCATCCCAAGATGCAAATTCCAACCCATGCAAACCAAACCCCCTTTCCTCACTACCTACCACAATCCCTAAACAAATCATCAAAATCCTGCAGTCTTTTCCCTCTGTTTTTCAAACCCCCCGTGGTTTGCCACAACCAAGACAACATGATCACCGCATTCCTCTCCTACCTAACACTGCCCCAATCAATGTCAAGCCCTATAGATATCCGCACTCTCAAAAAGAAGCTATGACTACTATAATCCATGATATGCTTCATGAAGGAATCATTAAACCCAGCAATAGTCCTTATTCCTCACCAGTTCTACTCGTTAGAAAGAAGGACGGGTCTTGGCGTTTTTGTGTTGACTATAGAGCCTTAAATGCGGTTACAGTTCGGGATCGTTTTCCTATTCCAACAATAGAAGAACTATTTGATGAGTTGGGATCTGCAACTATTTTTTCTAAGATCGATCTTCGATCTGGATATCACCAAATCAGGGTTGCTAAAGAGGATACTCACAAAACAGCATTCAGGACATTCGATGGACACTATGAGTTCTTGGTTATGCCATTTGGCCTAACTAATGCTCCTAGTTCGTTTCAATCAGCGATGAATGATTTGCTTCGCCCATACTTACGACGGTTTGTCTTAGTTTTTTTCGATGACATTTTGATCTATAGTACTTGTTTATCTGATCATGTTTATCACTTAAAATTAATTCTCAACTTACTTTGTTCTAACCAGTTTTATGCTAAGCTTTCAAAATGTACGTTTGCTGTTCCTAAAGTGGATAATTTAGGTCATATTATCTCTGGTGAAGGTGTAACCCCAGATCCTACCAAAATTCAAGCAATGCTGGACTGGCAACGACCACGATCTCTCACGTCTCTCAGGGGTTTTTTAGGTCTCACCGGCTTTTATCGACGATTTATCCGTCACTACGCCACACTCGCCGCTCCCCTCACCGATTTATTACAGTCCACTAAATTACATTGGAATGATACAGCAGATGAAGCTTTTACAACATTAAAATCAAAAATGACGGAGGCTCCTGTCTTGCATCTTCCGCACTTCTCACAGACCTTTGTCCTTGAAACGGATGCTTCAGCAGTAGCAGTTGGCGCGGTTCTTTCTCAGCAAGGACATCCCTTGGCCTTCTTCAGCAAGAAACTGTGTAATCTCCTTCAAACTTCCAGTGTGTATGTACGGGAGATGTATGCAATCACTGAGGCTGTAAAAAAATGGAGACAATATTTAATCGGGCGACATTTTCACATTTATACAGACCAGAAAAGTCTAAAGAACCTATTAGTGCAAACAATTCAAACACCCGAACAACAAAAATGGGCGGCTAAACTACAGGGTTTTCAATTTGACATATTTTACAAACCTGGGAAGGCGAATCTGGTGGCTGATGCTCTCAGTCGAAAACACACTGAAGCCGAAGCAATCCTACTCTTTGTCTCCTCTCCGGTACCGCACCTCGTAACACAGTTGAAAGCTTATTACAAAACCAGCCAAGAAGGGAAGAGTCTCATAGAGAAGATTAAACAAGACAGCTCTATGCATCAGACTTTTCACATACATAACGATCTAGTCTACTACAAAGGTCGCATATTCATACCTGCATCCGCAGACTTGCGAACTTCCATCCTCAAAGAGTTCCATGACACCCCTATTGCCGGTCATTCAAGCGTCAAACCATGTCTGGCGCGCCTGTCTGCTTCATTCCTTTGGCCTGGACTCTACAGAGATATTAAAGATTTCATTAAGACATGTCAGGTGTGTCAAAAGAACAAATACATGACATCCCGAAAACAGGGACTACTCCAACCATTAAACATTCCAAAGATGGTCTGGGACGAGTTAAGCATGGATTTCATTACTCACCTTCCAAACTCTTTTGGACACACCGTCATCTGGGTTGTCTGCGATAGGCTAACCAAGTTCTGTCACTTCATTGCGTTGCCAACAAAGTTTTCTGCCAAAGACCTCGCCTTGCGTTTCTCCATCGAGATCTGCCGCCTTCACGGTATGCCTTCATCCATCGTATCCGATCGCGATCCGATATTTCTCAGCACCTTTTGGAAAGAACTTTTCCGCTCCCAGGGAACCACCTTGAGATACAGTTCGGCTTACCACCCTGTAACAGACGGCCAAACCGAAGTGGTTAATCGTTGTTTGGAAACTTACTTACGGTGTTTTACCAGTGAGAACCCAAAGAAGTGGTTTCGTTACTTACATCTCGCGGAGTTCTGGCACAATACATCACATCACTCCTCCATCAACATGTCACCCTTTGAAGCCCCTTACGGACGAACCCCTCCGTCTTTCTCCGACTACGACCATGGGTCTACAAGCATTCCCTCGTTGGAAGAATCTCTACAAAACAGACAAGCAATTTTAGAAAACCTTCAACACAATCTCAAATTAAGCAGACAGAAAATGGAAACTCAAAGTAATAAAAAAAGAAAAGACTGTAACTTTGAGGAAGGCGCTTTAGTTTTGCTCCGTCTTCAACCTTACCGGCAAGGTTCCGTGCAACGTCGTACTTCTCAGAAACTTTCACCTCGCTTCTATGGCCCTTTCAAGATACTGCGCAGAATTGGCAAGGTCGCTTACCATCTGGATCTTCCACCAGACGCCAAAATCCACCCAGTTATTCATGTTTCACAACTCCGTGCGTTCTATGGTCCCGCTTCACTATCTCAGACTGAGGACGCCGAAGACGAAGAGGTGTTTTCAGGGGAAGAGAATACGATTGCAAAAGGGTCGCAAGAAGGGAACAAGTTGACTGAAGAAGAGAGTACAGAGAAAACTCAGAAGCAAAAGGAGATAAATGAATCTCAAATGGAGAGAGAACTCGAAGATAAGGGAGATTTGCTAAAGACTTACACGCCTCCCCACTCTTGTACTTTGAAAACCACTTCCCCACATCTTATCTCCAACGGATCTTGCAAGGATCAATCTGAGCCGTCCGTAACCCAACCAAACCCACTCTCCACATCCTCACCATCGGTTCCCACTGACCCTTCACGTGATTTGGTCTGTCCCAACACGTTTCCAGCTGTAACCATTACTTCCCAGGACCCACAGTTTTCAACTCAACCACGTGATCCACTTTTGGGTTCCCAAGGCGCCGCTCCAGCTGTTTCCAACTTATCATCACTTCCCAAAACCCTAGTTCAGCAACGAAATGGGCCTCATACTTGGGCCAAGTCCTTCGGGTCAACCACCAACAACACTAACCTTGAGGACAAGGTTGTCTTTGGGCCAGAGAGTAATGTTAACAGGCCCACTCGCAGCAAGAAGCAGCCCATATGGCTGAAGGATTTTTACACTAAATAATATTTAATTTTAGTAGTTATTATTGTGGACTCTTTATGTTATGGTTGTTTTGGGCCTGGCCCTTTAAGTGACCCATTAGGGTTAAAACTTGTATTTAAGCTTCCTTGTGTTGAGAAGGAAAAAAAGAAGAAATTATTCATCTCTTTTATTGTTCTTATGCATTTTGAGTTTATCCTCCATTAGCAAACCCTAGTTTGGTATAGTTGCATATCTCTTCCTATCAGACAATGCCATAACAAAAACATATGGGTAACCACTGCTACGAGTTTCTAGCTGCTTTAATGCCCCGTGTTATATTCTATTCCCACAACAAGTAAATATTAATCAATCAACATGAGTTTTTGGCATGAGAACAAACCAATTGTCAACTATATTTTTTCCTGTAGCTAAATAAAATTTGATTCTTTATGTACACCAATAAAAGATTTGGATAAGAAGAGTCAAAGACTGACACATTGGTAAAAGGTGTCAATGTTCATTTGAGAAATTGAAATATAACATTTTGACTTTAATTTTGTGACTATAAATACATGGCCAAATGAATGGTATATGATACAGATTTGAGTTTAGAAGATAATAGGTTAAGTTCATTGATGTTGTTGATTTGCTCAAATGTCTTGCATGGATAGGCAGAGAGAGTGAATCTGAGCCAAGGATGACTTGCCGGCAACTTCTACCAATGTAGAATCCCTTCTCATTTTTGTTTTGCAGGCGAGTTACCCTTCCTCACGTTTGCTCTCTTTTCTTTCATATGAGCTTTTTAAAGAGCTTCCAATTAAAGTTTGTATGCATAACTGCATGTTAAAATATATCATGTTTGCAATATCAACATGGCATTATATATTTTCGTAGATAGAGTGGGGCACAAGAGTAACTCAACTTTATAAATTGAAAAGTTTTGTGTTTTGATATTTGCAACACTACCTTGATTAATATAAAAAAAAGAGAGAAAAACTATGGTCTGAAAAAATGTTGCACGTTGCAACTTGCAACTGTTGCAGGGTTTTACCATAAAAAGTAGCCCTATATAATTTGAAGAGTTTTTTTTTTTAAGCAAGATATATTAATAACGGTAGAACTAAGGGTTCTACAACCTGTTTACACATAGAAACGGGATAACCCGACAAAAGCGAAGATTACAAATCAATTACAACTACGACAAAAAGTGCAAAAGATCTATGCAAAACTCGTAGAAAGAGTAATTGGGGTGTGTAATTTTCCCACAAAAATAACACCTCCACACCAAGTGCTTAATATTTCAAACGGTATTATTCACATTCCAAGCATCATTTCGAAAACAAGCTCCATTCCTAACCGACCAAATAATCCAAGTGGTAGCAAGCCATACAACTCCCAACTTCCTATCTTTCACTTTTTTGCTAAGAAAAAACAAGTTCCAATCCATAAAATTCGACAAACACTCAACATCTACCCTATCCCCTTTACCAACCCAATTAGCTATCTCACTCCAAATATTTTTCACCACCAAGCAACTAAAAAATAAATGACTACTAGATTCCAAACAATATCCACAAAACAAGCACTTTAAATCATCCAAAAGGATAGAAATACCTCGGATCTTAAACAACTCTTTCACCGAAAGCCTATTAAGGAATAGTCTCCAACCGAAAGCCTTGATTTTGAACGGAACTTCCAATTTCCACAACAACCCAAAAGCTTCATCATTTCTATTTGAGGGACCATGATGAATACGAAGATTGTTATAGAAATTGTAACAAGATGCTACCGTAAATACCTTCACCTCGGAGTAGCTCCACACAACGGAATCCTTTCCCTCCTTCCAACCTCTAAACCCCTCCATCCTCCATATAAAATCCGCATACACCTCCTCCAAACAAAAATCTCCCACTTCTAACACGGACAATCCGAAATATCCCCATTTCCACACTCCATCCTTCCATCCTCCCATGGCCGCCACCGAAACAAACTTTAACCAAGAAATGTCATATAACTCCGGGAACAACTCTTTCAAAGAAATATCATTCAACCACCTAGCCTCCCAAAAAGGGGTAGAAAATCCATTATGAACGGAAAACCTACAAAAATCAACAATAGGATCAAGAGAAGAAGAAGAAATAATTTTTAACACATCCTTCCACCAAAACGAACATTTTGAAGCAATATTATTAACTCCTCCTCCCCCGAACATTTTGGATGATACATCTCCATACCGCGTGTTCAAAACTTTAAACCACGACGAATCTTGTCCTTGAATAATCCGCCATCTCCACTTGTTAAGAAGAGGCAAATTAAACAAATTTATGTTTTTCACGCCTAACCCCCCTTTATGCATAGGTAAAGTGACATCCTCCCACTTAACCCAATGAATTCTTCTTCTTTCCTCTACACCTCCCCATAAAAATTTGCTTTGAATACTAATGATCTTCATTGCCACCTTTCTCGGAATTTTGTAAAACGATAAAGTGAAAATGGCCAATGAACTTAACACGGACTTTAAAAGAGTAATCCTACCACCCAATTTTAAGAAACGATTTGTCCACCCTTCCAAACGATTCTTTAACTTAGCCAAAAGAGGATTCCAAGTAGCTTCTTTCCTCGGGTTAAACCCATTGGGAATACCAAGAAAATAAAAGTTGCTATCATCCAATTTGCAAGAAAAGAAATAAGAAACCGCCTCCAAAAAATGATGATTAGAATTAATACCTATCAACTTACTTTTATGGTAGTTAATTCCAAGACTCGACACTAACTCAAAAGCCCGAAGCACCGCTCTCAAAGCCCACACATGCTTCCAATTGCTCTCACCAACAATTAGAGTGCCATCCGCAGATTGAAGCATATCCACCGAACAAGAACCATTAATAGTGAAACTTTGAAAATCCCCCACCTCGATAGATTTTTTAACGAGCCCCGACAATCCCTCTGCCACTAACACAGAGAAAAGGAGAGAGGGGGTCTCCTTGTCTTAAACCTCTATTCACCACAAACTCCTTCGTTGGACAACCATTCACTAAGATGGACATATTATTATTAAACACGAGTAATTCCATCCATTTCAACTACTTATCACCGAATCCCATACTAATTAACATGTATCTCAAAAAACTCCAACTCACCTTGTCATAGGATTTTTCAATATCCACTTTGAATAAAATGCACTCTTTTCCTTCCTTTCTCGCATAATCCACAACCTCATTATCCACCACCACACCATCCAACAAATGCCTACCGGGAACAAAAGCACTTTGACATGGAGATATAATTGAATTTAGCACCCCTTTTAATCTCCCCGCCAAAAGCTTCGCCACCACTTTGTAAATGCAACCTACTAAGCAAATGGGCCTATAATCATCTAATCCGATAGGATTATTTGACTTCGGAATTAAAGTTAAAAACGAAGAGGTGATTACCTTAGTAATGGGTCTCCCATGAAAGAAACAATTAAAGAAATTGATGAAAGCTTCTTTAATAAAGTTCTAACACTTCTTAATAAAAAGGAAAGAGTATCCATCCGGCCCCGGACTCTTTGTGTCACCGCACTCCCACACCGCCTCCTTAATCTCACATTCAAGAAAAGGTTTCTCAATATCCCTCGCCTCCTCCCTACTAATAAAATTGAAGGAAATGCCATCTAAAACCGGTCTAACCTCCTCCGTTTCAATGAACTTATTCCCAAAGTGCTTGAAAACCTCCTCCCTAACCTCCTCCACCGACTCCACCATAACTCCCGATGCAAGAATCGGACCGATATGATTATGTCTTCTTCTACTCTTCATCACTTTATGGAAAAAATCACTATTAGAATCACCCTCTTTAAGCCATTTCAAACTAGATTTTTGAAGAAGCATGTTCTCTTTAATCCTCAAATTCCGCCAAAAGCAACTACTCGCCTCTTTTCTAGCCCACATTCTCTTCTAAGGAATAAAAAGAATTAGCATTAGGGAAAGAAGCTAACCTTTCATCACCTTGATTAATCTCGTGTACTCCTTTCTCAATATCCAAATCGATCTTACCGAAAACTTTCTTATTCCATTTTTTGAGCTTATCTTTTAAAAGTCTAAGCTTTTCTTTCAAAATGAAATCGCCTCTTCCTTCAACCTTCAAAGACTTTCACTCCCTTTCCACGAAAGGAATAAAAGAGTCAAAAGAAAACCACTCGTTGTTGAACTTGAACGGTTTCGGCCCCCAATTATATTTGTCCTTCATAATCCAAATGGGACAATGGTCCGAAATGTCTCTATCACCAATCATTTGACCAACAACCTCCCACCGATTCACCACAATGTTGGATAATAAAAAACGATCAATCCTACTCATAGACTTACCATCTCCACTATACCACGAAAATTTCTTCCCTTTACACGAGGTGTCAACCAAAGCACTCTTAAGAATGGACTCCGCAAAAAGATCCGTCTCCTTCTTGTAACTCCCTGCCGGTCTCCCTTTTCTTTCTCTACCATTCTTGATCGCATTAAAATCTCCTCCAATGATCCATTCCCCGTCGGTGTAAATTTTCATCAAGTCTAATAATTTGTCCCACAAAGCCTTCTTCTTAATCAAATCACAAGAAGAATAAACATTCACAACGTAATAAAGATCCTCCTTCCAACTTACTTTCAACCCCAAAAGGCCTTCCCCCTTAAAGCTAAGGAGAACATCCATATTACTTTTCTTCCATAACGTAATCAAACCACCCGACCTTCCCACCGAGTTAAAAAACGAAAAACCAATCTTCGGGTGTCTCCATAAACTATTGGCATAGGCCTCATTCATATTGGTGATCTTTGTTTCTTGCATAAGAAAGATGTCCGCATTTCCTTTGTTAATCAAAAAACTAATTCTCATTCTTTTGAGCGCATTTGCTCCCCCTCTAATGTTCAAGGAAACAATAATCATTGACCCACTTTATTATGCTCCTTCCTTCTTTCCATTGATACCTCACGCCCCTTTTCCAAATCCACAATCCTCCTAACAAGATTGCTCCTACCTTTCTCATCAACCACCCCTAATGCCACAATCGCCTCCCATAGTTTATCCCCCACGTCCCTTTTAAGAAATTCCCATTGACTACCGTTATTCCTACATATGTCTGACTCCTCCAATTGATTGCCATAACACAACGATGAACCTGGCCGCTTTTGTTGAGCAGATTGTTCCGGCCCCCAGCCTTACCACTATTTGAAACAGCACCCACTTCATCAAGCAGTCTGTATCTCACTTTCTTCCTAATTGAGTTGACACCCCCACCCTCCAGCGAACACAAGACCCTGGACTGTGTCGACACAGCCGGCACTGCCGCTTTAGCCACCATGATTGGCTGCTCTCCCGTACCTGAACATGCCGCACTGCCAATGTTAATGAACCCCTCTAAAATCACCCTTACAACACCAGATTTTGACTGCTCAACTCTCGGTTTCAAATGCTCAAGCACTGAATCCGCCTCCTTCGCCCTGTAACCAACAGAGTTCATGCTCATAGATTGCGCCTTACTTCTAGACAGAACCATCCTTTGCGTGTTAAACTGAGTTCTGCTTCTAAAGTTATTGAGAGCATCATCAAAAACCCCCAAATCCGTATTCAAACCCTGCTCGTAGTTCCCACCCCTCTTATCCTCCCTCTCGTTAAACAAGACAACATCGTTCTCCTTAACAACTCCCGAGTCTAATAGCTTCCCATCAACGTCTTTAACAATACCGTCCATGGAATGCTTATCAGAGAACTGCTCAATGCTGTCCGATAAGCTACCCTCCACACCTTCATGATCACTCAACCACCCTACGTCCGAATCAGAGGAACTACTCACAAACGACCTATCCACTGGGGCCTTGGAATAAGATCTAAACTGTCCCTAAGCATCTTCTCTAATATATAATTTAAATTATAGAATCGGGTAACTTACACATGATAGGCATAGTTACCAGAATTCTCGCAACGTCAAAAATCCCACCTTTCGCAGTTGATTCATCGGTGGAAATGAACCTCCCCCATCATTCAGCCAAGGCTACGAAAAAATCAGAACACCAAGCGTGAAGCGGAATTCCGAAAATTCTGAGCCACACGTCCCTATTCAGTTCCACCGCTCCCACACCCTATTTTTTAATTTCTGAAAACCAACCCTTCCACCATTCCTCTCCAACACCTATCAGGTCTTCAATAAAACCTTCCTCAATTTCCTCTAACAGACACGAATTGCTACCCATAGGTGAAACTTTAACCGAATACGCCTTCCATTTCAAAATGAGTTTGGATACTGTGCTCCGTACCCGAAACGCAGACTTTACCCACATAAGATTTTGCCAGTCTACCTCTGAGATCAGCAGAAGACTAGAAAACCAGAAGATGCAGTGACAGCTTTTGAAAGATTACCTTTTTTGTGAAACTCTTGAACAAACAACAAAGTATCCTCCCCCACCGTTTCCCAACAATTCTTCAGAAAGTCCATGTTGAAGCCATCAGGCCCTGGGCTCTTGTCTCCATTGCCTTCAAAAACTACTTGCTTGCTCATTCAGCTTGTATTAGATTGTAGATTGTAGCCTTGGTCTTACCATGTTTGGTGATCTGAATTTTGCTTCATAAAAGACTTTAACCGCACATCTTTAACTTCAGTGACTGAATGTCCAACCACCCCTGCTGAGTTCTTAACAGATCCAATATAATTATATGTCTCGCCTTCATTGTCATATGAAGTAGCCTTGTATTATTATCACCATCTTTTGCCCACTTGTGACTTGATATTTGGTTAATGATGCTCTCCTTTTTGTGAAGGTTGTGCCAAAAATTTTCCTGATAAGTCCTTCTTCTTGCAAAATCTTCTTCTGTGAAATTTGCATTTGGGAGTAAAAGTTTGTCTTCCATTTGTTTAAGATCGTCCACAATTTTTGATATCTTCAAGTCCACCATGCCAAACACATTGTAATTCCATTATCTTAATATTCCTCGCAATATTCTCAGCCTTTCCTTCATGATGAAACACGGATTGCCCTTGATTACTATTGCATTCCATTCCCTTTAAACGAAACTTGGAAAATCCTAATGCTCATACCAACACTTAAGGACTCTAAAGCATTTTGGCCCCCAATCCTCTTTGCTTGATTTAGTCCAGACAGGTTTATGGTCTGAAATGCCCCTCTTCCGTACCTCTTGAACCACAATACCCCACTTAGAAAATAATCCATCTGTTAGCATAATACGATCCAACCTACTCCTTGCCCTACCATTTGGTTTGATCCATGTGTACATGCCACCAATAAGCTGCAAATCTAATAGCTCAACATGCTCAATAAAAGCTTTGAACTCTTCCATCTCAATCCCTCTACTATGATTTTCAGATCTTCTCCTTTCCTCTCTACATTTGACAGAGTTGTAATCTCCCCCAACCACTCATTCTCCATTTTCAAAGTTGCTTCTCCTTTCAATTATTTCCATCCACATCTCCCTTTTTTTAGCCAAACTACAAGGTGAGTACACATTGATAAAATAGTGTATATGATCATTAATGACTACCTTTATCCCTAAATATCCTTTGCTTACAAACGAGAATTCTGGACATATACTTCCCTTTCTCCAAATTGTGAGGATTCCACCTGATCTCCCTTCAGCTTCCTTTACTGACCATTAACAATCTTTGGATCCCCATAGCCTCCAAATCACGTGCTCTGACATATTTACCACCTTGGTTTCTTGAATGAACAGAACTTGAGGAATGATCTTCCTAATTTCCTGCGAAATATGTTTCTGTTTCGACCTATTTCCACACCCATGAATGTTGTAAGTTGTGATAATCATTATAAATCCATGTCTTTCTCCTTCCATCTTAATACGCCCCTTCTACTACTACTCTCCATTTCACGGATAAAAACTTCAAAAACCTTCTCATCTTCATCTCCATCAATCCCCAATTCCTTAATTGTGTTCCATACCTTCTTTGGAACGCTTTCTATGGTCTTCAAAATTCTTCTGTTACCAATTTGCATTCCTGAATCTGTGATTGAGTCCCCTGAATTGTTTGAATTGTCTCTAACACCCTTCTTCCTTGGCAATTGCGACTGATGATTTGATGTGGAAGTTTGATTCAGATTAGAGTTAAATTGGGATTGTAATAGAGTGGTGAAATAGGAGGGAGCATATAGAATTTTCAGTGATTCGTAAACATCCACCAGGGCCTTTTTTCTGTTGGATTTAGAAAGCTTAACTTGGCCAATAAGGCCCACTTGAGTACAAGAGATGGCATCTGAATTTTCATGGCCCACCTCGTTCACATTTTCCAACCCAATTTTCTCTTTCTTAGACCCGTGCTTCCTATTCCCCAGGTTTCCAGTCGCCGTTGACTCACTTTTCTTGCTTTTTTTCGCTCCATCACCATCACCATTAATTCCTCGCTTCTCCAAATCCTTTTTGTGACCTTTTTCTGTAATTTCTGCTCTTAACTTCTGAACGTGCGCGTAAGCTTCCTTCCCTACAAGAGTGTCAACTATTATACTCACATCCGCCGCTTCCATCGTACCTTGATCCTTCCCTTCACTTTCTGCTTTAGGTGACTCTGACAAGGAGGCTTCCTTGTCTTCATGACTCGCTTCCTCCCCACTTTCCGATTCGTCTTCATTCTACGCTCTTCCTTCCTCATCATCAGCTTCTTCCTCCAAATTCGAATCTTCTGCTATGCTGGAATCATCATTCAAGATTATACATTTCGGGCCATGCATATCCTCCACCAACTTGATTCTATAAACGTGATTATTGATCTCAATGTTTATGGTTTCGTTCAACAAAAGAGAGTATTTAGTCCGAACTAAAAATCTCGCTACATCCAATCTTTTGTGTTTCTTTGTTTTTTCATCTGCACAAACAAAAACTCCTATCGTGCTTGAAATAAATGTGTAAACCTTCAGATTCCAAGCATGGCATGGTAGACCATAGCATCTCATCCACGTTACACGTTCATTGACAATGTCCTTTGGTGACCATGGATGGATGTCAACAAACCAACGCTCAATCCATTCCTTATTCTCCTCAATCATAGTTTTAATTTCTCCTTCCTCTGTTCCTCCAGTAAACATAAATTCGCACCCAATGGCCTGGCTTTAATATTGAAATAAACTTCTGCATGAAGAGCTCATTGTATGTTATACTTCGTTCCTGCCGTTTCCACCACCCCCATAAAGGCTCTTTCAAATCTTTTCAATTCCTCTTCCTCCATATTGATATGGAGATGTGCAAATCTTGGTAACTTGTCTTTTCCACACCACCCTATGTTATTTGTCTCCTTATGTATGTGAGTTATCATTATACATAACATACATAGCTAGCAGTCTATAAATAAGCCGAACTCTTAGGTTGTTGAGAGAGGTTGAAGTTATTTGTTATTGTGTAATATTTGTAATCATAGACCATAATGAGAAAGTAAAGAATAATAGTTATAACCAATCCTATTTTATTTCTTATTTTTCCCTTTTCTCTCTCGTTTGTTAACTGAACCCAGTCCCGGCCCTATGCCTATGCAACAAGAGCTACAACACAGGGCCTCAAGTTTATAGGGGCCCCAAAATATAATAAATATATGATATAGTTAATATAACTTTGTTTTGTGCCAGATATTATTCATCAATGCAAATCACATACTAGTTCAGTATTATGTTTTGAATAGAGAAGGTTACTGGTTCAAACCAATATATTTTCTAAAGCACATATTTTATTTATTAAATTTTGGGTTAAATAAATTTTTGGTCCCTCTAAATTATCTCAAATTTCGATTTTAGTCCCTCAAAAAATTTCCTTTAAAGATTGATCTTCATAAAATTTTCCGTCCATACTTTTGATCCCTCATATCTAACGCCGTTAACAGAAGTTGACGTGGCATGCTATGTGGCAATGCCAGGGTGGCAAGTTGCTGATGTGTCATGCCACGTGGTCAAGGTCAACATCACACTTGAACTCATAAAATTTTGTAGCTAATCGGTCGCTAAAATCGTAGTTAATCTGTAACAAATTTATATTAAATTTTTTTATTTTAATAGAAATGCAGTATATTTGTGTTGATAAATCCTAATATATTTATTGACATTGACAAATTAACTTTATTTGCATGTCTCTGAAATGCTTATAAGAAAAATGAGTCCTCCAATGTTTTGTTGTAAATAAATGTTGCATTCAAAAGATTAAAAAAGAAACACACATTTTGCTTTTAATTTATCTATTAGCACACAAACGTCTTTGTTGACCGTGAAAGTTCTCAGCCATGCATGTGAAACAGACAGAGTGAAAGCCATAAACAATGCCACTCCATTGTAGAGTGGATTTGATATATTTAAAAACAAAATTAAAATAGAAGGAAAATAGTAGAAATGGGGCTAACTCAAAAATCTCAAGTATCTAGAAAAATTGTAAGGGTATTCACTCACTGTATGAGTATATAAGCTTTAGATATTGTTCCTTTTTCCATCTATTTTGTTTACTTTGGTGTGCTGTCATGTGTCTTTCAAACAAAAACACAATGAAACAAACACATACAGTCACTAAACCAACAGTAAGCTGCAACAAATCCAACAACATCATAAAAAAATCTAATCTAAGGTTTCTGATTTTTTTCTTTTTGTTTTCTTAATTTTCTCATCAAAAAAATCTATTCTTGTTATTCAACATTCCAGGGGAAAAACCACAAGTTAGAATTCTAATGACCAAATAATTTCTTTTCATTAAACTTCGTTTATAATCTAAAAGGAGTAAGACTCATCAATTAAAAGAGGTCTCCATGGCAGATGCCAACGCCACTCCACTTGCAATAGGCACAAGGACGCAACCATTCATGCCGTAGGCATCTATAAGAAAGGTTAAGGAATTAAAATTGGAAAAATCAATTAACATTATATTGAATTTTGAGTTTATATGATCAAAAAAATTTTATAAGCATTTGAGAGAGCTGCAAATGAAATTTATTTGTCATTTGTCAACAAAGAAATATGGCTTATCAACATAAACATACTGCATTCTTTTAAAACCAAAAATCTTGAAATAAATTTACTACAAATTAGCAACTATTTTAGCATGGGTTCAAGTGTGATGTTGACCTTGGCCACGTGGCGTGCCACGTCATCATATTGCATCCCTGACATTGCCACGTGGGGTGCCACATCACCTTCTGTTAACGGCGTTAGACATGAGGGGCCAAAATTGTGGACAGAGAAATTTATGAGGACCATTATTTGAAGGAAATTTTTTGAAGGACTAAAAACGAAGTTTGAGATATTTAGAGGGACCAGAAACTTATTTAACCCTTAAATTTAAAACTTGAAACCTTTTAACTTTCCTTATGTTACAATCTTTTCAAATAAGATACTATACGTGTTGGTTTGTTCTATTACTATTTTTTTTATAAAGTATAGATTATTTTTAAAAATTCTATTGTCATATTTTATTTCATAATAATATGTTACAAAATTAATAAATTTATTATTAATTTTAATTAAATCATTATGATATAATGAATTGTTACATTTTTTTAATAATTTAACGTAATCTAATTTAATATAATATTTAGAGAGTTTTATAATTTTTCTCACAAATTTAATTTCTTTCATGCTACTATACAATGCTTTAAAAATCAGATCAAATTAAATCGGTCAAATTAATTGAATTGAAAACTGGAGGGGTCATCGATCTGGTCTGATTGTTAGACCGGATAAACTATGGAATTGGTGGAAACTTGTCAGACTCGATAACAATCGGCAAACCGAATGTTTTAGAAAACCGGCAAGTTATATGCCTGTTTTATTTTTTTCTAACAAAACAACGGTGTTTTGATATATTTTTTTTAAAAATAAAATTAAACTATAAGTAGACTTTGTTAGAAATTTATTTGGAACTATTTTTACTTTTTAAAATTAAATTTATTAGACATTACAATTGTTTTGTTATTCAACGTATCTATTATACTTTATTTAAAATTTATGAATTTGTAGTTTGTATGATTTTGTTGTATGTGATGACTATGTTTAAAATTTAAATTTAAATAATGAATTTGTAAAATTATAATATTTTGAAATTGTGTAGGTGTTGTAATTTAAAAAGAAAAACATCAAGTTCGGCTGGTTTAATAACAATATAGTTTTGTTATAGGTAATAGTTTATTCAACAGAGTTATCCATTTTAATCTATAGTTTACTCATTTGGTTGGACTGGTGAATCAGCGGTTTAACTAATAAACCAATGACTAAATAGCTTTGCTAGTTTGATAACCAGTATGATTTTTAAAACATTACTACTTTATCAACTTACTAATAAAATCTTTATACATTTTTTTTAAAACTATTAGTATATATTTTATATTTTAATTTATAAAAGGCCTATTTAAAATATTAGAACAGAACCTCTTAAATGTTTGGGCCGACCCTGACTAAACCGTTTTTTGGTCAATTAAAAACTCTTTTTTTCACATAATTACATCGATATTTGTATCGTTTGTTACAACAATTTCAAAATCTAATTGATTGCTAGGTAGCTACAAGTTGAAAGATGAAAATTGATTCCAGACAAAAACAACGGTTTTGGATAGAGCAACGTTATTTGAGATTTGTTCGTTTATATTCACTCTTATCGTATAAATGAATCAAACCATGCACTTTTTTTTTCAATAGGCAATGGGAATAAAACCGGAGATTAAGGGATACTCCAACCACTTACAAGAGTGACTACATTTCAAAACAAAAAAGCGGTAAAATATTCCACACGTGGAAATTACAATTTTCCGCTAGCTTATAATTAGATAAAAGCCAAGTCCAAGCATTAAAAATTACATCCGACATACATTCGGTATTTCAGTTGGTGAAATAATGCATGTTGGAATTTCAGCAATTGACATTTTTCAACTTATAAATACATTGACAAACATGAATCCCAAGAGCACAGAAAATCAAATATGAAATGTGATTGTTAGAATTAATGCTCAATAGTCTTGCATGAAGAGGCAGAGAGAGTATATTTGAGCCAGGATGACTTGCCGGCATTTACTGCAAAAGTATAAGGGTGTTGCTGGCGAGGAATCTAGACTCATATTTTCTCTCTTTCCACTCATATGAGACTCATTCAAGAGCTTAAAATAAAGATGAGAGAAAGAAGAACTTCAACTAAACTTGTATGTCTCATTTCTTAGTTTCCTGTCTCATTTTTACTCTCTTTCCAATCATATGAGATTTGTTAGAAAGTTTCAAATAAGAACATGGTGTTGAATATTTGTTAAAACATACTATCTCTAGCTTTGTCCCTAATCATAAGTTCCTCTTATGTTTTTTTCTTATCCTTTTTTATAAGCCCCTCTTCAACTTTCAAAATGCATATGGGTCTTGAGTGTGTGCGTGTGTGTGATCTAGCGGTGAAACATTTGGGTTTTGAGAGTGTTCTTCTCTCAATGTCTCAGGTTCAAAACCCGCTAAGTTCAAATTGCTTAATAAAAAACGTTCAAAGTACATTAAATATTTTATTCCAAACACACTTTTAATTATATCATTTTTTTCGACAGTCAATAATAAATACGCATGTATAAAAATCAATTATTTCTCTATTTTAAAAATAAACTTGTAAAATTATACAAATAGTCAATAAACTTAATATCTAACCAATTTTTTAAATTAACGTAATTTTGTCTACGAAATCATAAATTTAGGGATGGAGAGATAGTATTATGTTTGCTTGAGGAATGCATGTGGGATGCGCACAATCCAGTATATGGATCTTGAATAGTAAATATAGGGTCGACTATATTGGTTGCAAACTTTGATGAGTTGAGAAATTATAAACACTCATTTTGATGACTCCAAGTAATTAGGTAATTAAGTTGTGGTGGTTCTTATTAGAGTAAGCTATTTCCTATAACAATTGAATCAGTTTCTATCAATTCACTAATATTCTCTAAAAAAATTCTCTTCCTTTTCTTTTTTTAGAATATATTGTAAGTAATGGTCTCTTCTCCCCCGACATTTTTAATATGGTAATGTGAGTTCAATATTTTAAAAATTGGATCTGTCATCAAATAGATAAAGATATTGGATTATTGATTTATTGGTCAAATCACTATATTACTGATCAAATTTCATGTTAAATTAGATAATTCAGTTGAATAAACTAGTCTATATAGTTATCACGCACAACAAAATAGTACAAAATACAAATCCACATGCATTTTGAATAAAGTCTAATTTCAACATAAACTGAATAACAAAATAACTGCACTATCTAATAAATTTAATTCTAAGGAAAAAAAGTTGTTCCAAATAAATTTTAAACAGAGTATACTTATATTTTAATTTTATATATAATTTTTTAAATTATCAAAACAGTGTTGTTTTTTTTTAAATGTGTTAAGTATAATAATAAGGTGGAACTGAGGCAATGTAATTGCTTGTGGATGTTGTATTTGGATGTAATTGAGGCAATGTAATATCTGAATGGTGTTGAAATATAAATGCATTATTTTGGTGTTGCTTCGGTGAGTTGAAATATGATAATGATTATTCATATTAATTGGTGTTTATGATTAGCATGATTAAGGTGGTGCATGCATCCATAATCATATTTATGGCTGTATCCTGGTGGTGTTGGATCAGCGGTAGCTGATTCCCATTGTGTGGAGTTAGTGAGTGGAAGTAGCCGTATCTTGTTGGTGGTGGATCGGTGAGATGGGTTAATCCCATGATTGGTACCACATGCATAAGAGTCGTTGCATTTGCATATATGTTGATATAACATGATTGGAGGTTGTCAAATGTTATATCAGTTTGTTGTGATTCATGATTGAGTTATGTGGATAACTTTTTATGAATGATTTTTTGAAATTTAATTGTAGTGCAGTTGGGTGAATGATTTATTTATGATGTTTTATCATTATGAGCTTATAATAAAGTTTAAATGTGAGTTGTCTCACCCTTACTGTTGACCATTTTCAGATTAAGGACTAGCGGTTTGTGCTTGGTGAGGATAGCTCGTAGAGTTATTTCGTTTAGTTCGATTGTGTCGGTGTCATGCTCTGGTCTTGTAATACCGGGGAACGTTTACTTAGAGTTGTTTGATGGACTGTTATCTCTTTTGCTGGAACAATTTTTTGGTTGGTTTTGAGTCGATGATTTCTTAGTGTTGAATACCGATGTTTTATATTATTCAGATTATGAAGTAATTCCGTTGTGTTAACATGTTTGCTGAATAATATGGTTTCATGTTCCTCATAAGGCATGACATGATTAAATGTTTTAAATATTTTGGAGTTGTTATTCTCTTGTACATGTTTTACTCTGAATTTAATTAGTATTCTGCGGGGGTTTAGAAGGGTGTTACAGTAGTAAGTTAGAAAATCATGCTTCGGATGTGAGTACAAAAGCGCTTTACATAGGATTTGTTTTTGTAAAAAATGAAATATTCCATGGGCTCTGACTGATTTTAAACAATTAAGTTGCAATGCTATCCGATTAGACTTATTCAAAAAAGGAAAACTTAAGCCAACTTCGTTACTTAATCGATTAATAGGGTTTCTAGATGATTAGGAGACAAACTTACTATTTAATAGATTATATGTAAGCTCTAATCAATCAGATAACAAGTTTAGCTTTACAAATTAACCAGAATTCATTCCTTAATGGATTAGGTAAATTCCATGATTGATTTTTTAAAATTTTGAAATAGGTGAAGATTTTGGAAAGAAAAAAATCTTGGTATATGTGTGTCTGCCTGCTTTAGTACCTTAAGAATTACTCTTGATTATGTTACACACTATTAGTCCAAAAACAATAAATCAATAAAGCATGGGACGAAGCAAACTTTCACATCTTCAACACCTTTGATGTTGATATTTTAATTTAACTTGACTTATTTGCCCTCAAAATTGAAACTTTGATCAGATTCTCTTTTTGATAAGTTCTATCTGATGATGCTTATTATTAACTTTTCTTTGTTATTATCATCAAAACTACATAAACAAAAGGAAATTTCAATTACAATATGTAGTAGAAAATAAAACATTCCCTTAAGTTTATCCTTACGAATGAGTATAAGAAGCGATTGAATAGTTACCTCTTGTGACGATTAACTGTTGTTGCATAATCCAAAGAACGATTACGAGCATTGAACAAAGAAAGCATATCAACTTTGTCCACACAAAAAAAAAATGCCTTCAATCCCAATGCTAGTTGTTCTAAATGAAGATTTTGAGAGAGAGAGAGAGAGAGAGAGAGAGAGAGAGAGAGAAAGTGTGTGGGTGAGTGTGTAAGAGAGAGAGAGAGATAGAAAGAGAGAGAGAGATAGAAAATAGTTATGAGGTTGCATATTTTGAATTACATTATAGCATAGTTTTCTAGCTTTTTTCATTATGATAAAGGTGGAGAAATATACTCTCAAGGGAATTAAATTATACTCTCTACTCATGTGAGGGACAATTTAATCACTCCAAATGTTTTCTATCTTTTTTCTCTTTTACCACCTCCCAGAAATATGCATTATTGTCATTAAAAAGATGGAGAATGTGGATCTTTGTGCTTGCAAGTATAGTCAAGAAGGGATCCAAGATGGTGAAGCTTAGAAAATATTCAAGTCAACTAGTATTTTCTTAATTTTGATAATGACAACACTTGAACTTGAGCAAGAACTGCAGATTTCTCATACAATCTAAGATGCACAAGAAGGTTGCTTTATTTCAATAGAATCGGCGTAATTTTGATGAAAATATGAGCAAAAGGGGAGAAGAAATGATAAGAAGAGAAGAAAACAAAGAAAATGAAGAAAAGTGGACTTAGAAGAAAAAATAAGAAAAAGTAAGTATTTTGGCTACTGGAATTATCATGATCGTGATGCCTTTTCATGGTCACGACGAAAAGCCTTCGCGACCGTGATGATTTATATTATGGTTGCGATGGTATACTTGGTTGACACGTTTTTGGCTTGTTTAAAAGGAAAAGAAAACCACTTTTGCAAATGTTACAAATTAGAGGCAGAGAAGTTACGACTAGGCAATATTGGATCTCAAGAATTGGAGTTTTGCACTATTAAAGACCTCTTTCTTCATGGATTCTCATGTATTATTCATCCAAACTTATGGTAATTATCTGTACAAATATAAGTAGTTAATTTACTCTTTAATGTTGTTGAAACATGTAGCTAGATTTGTATTATTCAATTGATTCGATATTGTAGTTTTTATTTATTTATCTTTTATTGTAATGCTTTTTATGTACATTGAAAAGCATATGAGTTGAACATAGGATCATAGAGATTATTAACGGTAACATTGTGAACTAGATATAAGATAATTACTCAAACTTAGTAATTTACTAGGGATATGTAATTTTAATTTTATGATCAAGAAATTAATGAGTGTTGTTGCTTTTTCTAATTTAAGTTTTCCTAAGGAATTAGGGAGTCGTCATTAAGAAGGAATTGGGTATAACCCACATGTTAATTTATCGTAAGTCTAGAAAATAATTTTGAGAAAATAGACACAATTACCAATAGTGATAATCAGTGGACTCAAAACAAAAACTGATTGCTTTCTTATTATCTTATTTTTTATTAATTTATTTTGCCTAATTTACTTTCGTTAAACAATTTTTAAACCTCCCGTATTTACTTTTAAAGGCACAAACAATAATGACCTTGTTAAATTAAGTAATCCCTGTGGAGAGAATATTTATTTTATTACTTCGGCTCGATTAGTTCACTTGCTTATTTGGTCATTAATGGTTGATTAAGATATCCTTAATAATCAATCTTAAGATATACAATTAAAGTCAGCACTGTAGTCCTACAACATTCAAGTGAAGACTTAGATTTCAAGAATTACTAGTGGTTTAACCTTTCACACTCTCATGTGATGGTAATAAACATGAAGATATCTCAATCCTTATTAAGAATACTCCTGGTTGTTGTGTGATGCTAAAGTCAAATATAATGATGCCAGGACTTGATGCTTCAGAGTGTTAATGAGAGGAAGAGTTAAAGTTCGCCTAGTCGTGTTCGTCTGAGTGATTGCTATCTTAATAAGACACAAGGGAATTTCTTGAAACATCATGGTTAAATCTTGTACACACTCAATACCTTAGGAAGTCTCCCATTATGTTATTTATACAACCAAAAATGTTTTTAAGACCTAACTAGTTGATTAAAGGAGTGCCTATTTGATTAGAAGACTTTTTCAAATTGTCTAATCAATTAGATATTTTTTCTAATCAATTAGATGATGATTTATTTAGTCCTTAGTCTATTGGTACAATGCCTTAATGATTTTTAAAGGATATTTATCAAAACCTTCAATTTGTGGCCTTAGCAATCAAATATTTAAGTTGCCTAATCGATTAGAGCATTCACCTGGTCCTTATATTGTTTCCAAATTTAAACGATACATTGGCTTATGAATAGAGAGCTTCTCTATCACTTTTAACATCCATAAAACATTAAAAATTATGACTTTTCATTTCTCTCATTACCTCTCTAAATCTCTCATATTTTAGTCATTGTGTTTTCCGAGTTTTCTTGATTCCATGCGAGGATATTTTTTCTGCGTGAGCGAAAAGTTCTACAAATATAAAATTCAACCTAAAAGAGGGGGGGGGGGCTGAATTAAGGTTTCCCTCTTTTTCTTGTTTTTGGACTGCAATTCTTAATAAATTATTTGTTTGGATGTTTTGAATATGATATGTTCTTAAGATAATAAAATGCAAAAAATTAAAGTGCTGAAAAATAAAGGACATAACGAAATTGTACTATATCCAAGCCATAACTCTGAAAGACAAATGACATAGTTAGGTCAAGGGATATAAGAAGAAAATAACTTTCTAATCCAATAAGCTTTGATATCTCACCATCATTAATGTCAGATAAGATCCTGACTTGACTAACATCAACGTGTAAGTGACCATGCTAGTTGTGCACATCAACTTTAGTCGGAACTATTCTATGGCCAATTGTTTACATTCATTGTGAAATACCTTCAAGTGAGACCCACAGACAAACCACCTTGGGAAAGGAGGTCGAAAGGCCAAAGCAAGATCACTTGAAGGTAAAAGTGGAAATTTTGGCTTATGAAAGACTAAAGCAAAAATATATTTATCTTCTACATAAGAAGGAAAATCCAGCTTGGATACTTTGTCAATGATTTTTTGTTTTAAAACCTTAGTTGCCTCAGAGATGATCCGACTAAGATCACCAAGATTATACACAGTTTTGAAGTAACGTTGGAATGCTATAATATCTTTAATATGGGTATATGTACCCTTTTTTTTTAATTTAGTCTACAAATAAGTGAAGGCTTAAGTTAGATGGTGCATCATGGTCAACACATTGACACAATTTTCAATTTTATAGTGTTTCCACCAAGTGTCCAATGCTGGGGTACAATAGAAGGATGTTTGGAACTTGAAAGGAAAACCATTAGTTTTTCTTCAGCTTTCTTTTCAAGGAATTCCAATAATGTCTCCTCGAACTTATCAACAACAATCAAGTATAGGTCCTCTTCACTTTGAAAGTAAGAATTTGGTTTGAATTGTTGAGACCATACTGTTGAGCCATGAGGATAGGTTGATAAGAAACAATACCCACGTAGTTTTCTTGGTTGAAAGTATTGCCAATAACATTTTCGGAATCACAAAAGCTTTCCAGACCTCGACAGATTCATCCTGATGTTCAACATGTAGTATCGATAATTATCCACGGAGGGAGCCTTGTAAGGAGTAAACGTGTATCGCTTCACAAACAGAATATAGTATTCAATAAAGCTCATTTACATAGTGAAACCATCGTCAATCGGAGTGATCAAAGCAAGTCTACATCTCTCGATTGGCCATTCTTTATTTTCTATATCATGATGGTTTTGTTTGTTAGCCACTAAAGCTAGCTCAAATGTGGCATTAAGCCTTAGTTGAAGGAGCCAGAAGGGGCCAGATAACATAAATGTACCATTGAGATTATTAATGGGAGCGAAATCCTTCACAGCCTGAGATGGTAGGGTTGAAGATTCATAAAATGATGTTGGAATTAACTATCTCAAACAGACATTTCTTGTTGAGTGAAGTTAGTTAGCTAGAGTAACTAATGACTTTGCTACTTGCAGAGAACTAGAGAAAAAGACAAAATGAGACCACCACAAGCACAACAACGCAATGTGTTCTTTGTAAAAAACATCCTTGATTGTTTCATCGAAATGGTCAGCGTTCGTGAAGCTAGCACACTTTGAATTGAAACCTATCTTATCTCGTTTTTGAATAGTTGGGTCGAAAACGTTACCAGTCTGGCAAAGACCAATGATTACAACCACATCAAACAACATTGGCGCAACCATGCCAAAACGCAGTTGAAAGGTATTTGTCGAACCCTCCCAAAAATGAAGCACATCAAGTAACATGCTCTGGCTATATGTAGGACCTACCCTAGATAGTTGAATCAAGTCGAAAAGATCTTGGTATTTCCAGGTCTGTTCTTTTTAACTTCTAGCTTATTTATCCATTTAATATAGTTCGACAAATCAATATATGGGACAGAACGAAAAAATGCAGCCAGACTTATAGGTGAAGTCTAAAGGTTTGTTTAAACCCGCAAAAGGTTAGGTATAATGTTCATAACAAGGGAATATTAGACAAACCTTTTCTATATTCATGTTAAGACAAGGGAAAGGGCTTAAAAAGCATGTGTTGTATCAGAAACAAACAAGCGGAGGTTCAGGATTCACTACTAGAAAATTCGCTTTTAATGACCGAATTAGAGATCGAAAAAGCATTAAAATCAGTCACTAAAACGTTTCTTGACCGATTTAGCGACTGTCACTTTTCAGTTGAAAAAGTGCTAGTCGCTAAGGTTTTGCAACGAATTCGAATACATATACATATAATAAATAAATAAGACCTTACCACTAGACCACTTAAAATCTTTTGCATTATTCTATATTTTATTACATATACATATAATAAAGAAAAAGATTCTTTAAATAAAATTTAAAATATCACTATATAAACTTGATTTTATTATACAATTTCATTATACACACATAAAAAATGTATAATGAAAATTAAGTTCACTTTTAAGAAAATATAAATATAAAATAACATTAGTTTTTATATAAATATTTTTTTTTTTGTTAAAACAATAAAAAGATGAAACTTTTATTAAAAATTACGAGAGAATTAAAATCCTTATAAAAAATTGGAAGGAAAATAGTAACATAATAAAGAGGATTAATAAATAAAAATAAATAAAAAAATATTAGTGACCGAAATTTCGGTCTCTGATTTTTTGATATAAATTTAAAAATATTTTTCTATGACCGATTCGTGGTCACAAAATTTTAGTTGCTAAATCGGTGGCTGATTTATTTTAGTGATACATTTAGTGACATCTTAAAGTTCACTTATGAATATTAAATTTTGGTGGCTAATTCGGTCACTACAGTGACCGAAATTTTCTAGTCACTAAAAGCGAATTTTCTAGTAGTGAATAAATAGTTGATTTCCAACAAGAATGGACATTATAATAGATGCAACAAGAGGTCTATGTGGCTTTGAAGTTGATTTGGGCGCCATTTGAGTTGAAACGAGTAAAGCTTGAAGTTCTCTGAGCTTTTTTGCTGAGGAAAAAAGAAAAAGTGAGAGAAAATGGAGAAGAAAGCTATTTATAGCTTTAGGGAACAACTTTTTTTTTTCCAAAAAAAAATCAGAAAAAATTTCAACAACTGTCCCACGAAAGGAGAGATAAAAGAAGTTGAGATAGGGTGCGGCCCACGATCTCCTTGAAAATCAGAACCATGTAGATTTTCTCTAACTTCATACGTCTCGAAAAGACGTTTTAATAGGTAGCCATGATGGTAGTGACACCAGCGCACAACTTTGAATAGTGATGGAGCTTTCTGGGGGGCAATTTCCTGTCTCTCGAAATGAATCGGAAGTGGCATTTTTGGGGGCAAGTTGTTAGTAAATTTTTTTTATTATGGTAACTCGACAAGAGGAAATGGTCGAAACTTCTACACAAGTGTAAAACAAGGTTTTAAACTTTTCAACCAGAGGCCAGTGTAAAGCGAAGTGTTCATGTTCGACTTGCTGAGATTTTTTATTAGAGACTTTGTGAAATTTCCAAAGGTTTGAAGATGGCTATTTTGACGTATCGAAGGATATTCGACTGAGTTAATTTAAAAATCAAACGTAGTAACTATTTTTTATCTTATCTAAAAGTGCCGGAGACACGTGGAGATCGATCGGAGGCAAGTGAAACATGCAAGAATGAGGAGTTGATTGGAAGTTAGTCGAACGTTGAACACCGTTATTTTTACAAATGCTATAAATAGGAGTTATAGTATTAGAATTCGGGGTGACAAAATCATTATAAATTTCAATACACATACATAAGCAAGAAACAAGTCTCTGAAAAAAAAATATGAAACTACCAATTTTTACTTATGCAAATAAAGTCTTTTAATTCTTTCTAAGTTTGTTCACTTCTTTCTATTCAAACCACCAATTCAACACAGACGAATTGCTGTTTCATTTAACTCTTATTTACATTTTACATAATCCTTTTTTCTCAACATAATTGACACTAAACTGACTACAATTTTAATGCACACTTTTTTTTAGAGAAATCACACAATATGCTCCAGAATTTACTAGTTTATTCTTTTAAGCAGTAGATTTAAAAATAAGTGATTGTTTGTCAAAATTCCCAATAAACAGTAGTAAACTCACCTAATATTTTAACTTTTGTATGAGCCTCACCTGGATTGTAGCGATCCACTCTTCGGATAAAGAAAATTTTTCATCATGAAAGATCTTAAAACACTCTTTGGTTAACTACAAAAATTCTAATTTTCAATGGTGGTTAACACTATTAGTCTCTTTTCCTTATTTTATTCTATTCCCACAATAACAGTAACTATTCAATCAACAAAACAGTATTGAGAAGAAAATGTGGCAAGTCAACTTAAGTTTGATTGTTCTTACATATCCAAATTTTATTGCTAGCTAGTTACAAGTAGTAAGATGAAAATTAGTTCCAGACAAGAACAACGGTTTTGGATAGACCAACGTTATTGGAGATTTGTTCTTTTTCAATTCGAGTACATCTCTTTGAACACAACTCAAATTTCATCTAGTCAGAGATTAACAACATTCATACATATCGGACATTAGGCTTCTTTTTTTTAATTCCTTTAATAATTTGATAGTCCAATTTCATTCTATAAAGTTCAATAAAATGTTCCAATAATATAATCTTTCTGCATAGCTTAAATTAATGAAATAATGTTAGAATCTTTGATTAGATTTAATAGTATAAAAATTATAATTTTTAATTTAGTTTATGATTTAAAATTGAAATTTGAATAAAACTCTTATATTTAATTTATGGAATGATGGTTTATATTTAAAATTTATCACAAAATAAATTTCTAAAAGATGCTGATATTTGTAATTGTAAGATTAAACTCTTTGCCTTGCGTTTAAATTCTACACTTCATAATTATATGTGGGAATTTTTATGATTATTACCCATTCATTGAAATATGTAAATAAATTTTACTCTTATTTTAAAATTAAAAGATAATTTAGTTGATAGTTGTGCAGAGATATTTGATATAAAAGTGGAAGTTTAAATTCGTAAACGTCCCACTTATTCAATTTTAAATGATGAATTTCAACTACTAAACTATAAAAAAAAATCAAAACATGCACTAAAATAACCTTAAGTTTGACTTAATAAAAGAAAAATGAAGAGAATAAAATAAATAGGAATACAATAAATAGGATAAAAAGGAGTTGTCAAATTCTCAAATTTGGTGTGTTGAATAAAACCTCAACAAGTTAAAAGGGAATGAATATTTTTCTCTCTAGAGAATCAAGAATCAGTTGGTGAAATAGTGTAATTTGAATTTAAAACTTTGACATTTTCAGCTTATAAATACATTGACAAACATGAATCCCAAGAGCATAGAAAATCAAATATGAAATTTGATTGTTATATGCTCAAGAGTCTTGCATGAAGAGGCAGAGAGAGTAGATTTGAGCCAGGATGACTTGCCGGCATCTACTGCAAAAATCTTATAAGGGTGTTGCTGGTGAGGTATCTAGGCTCATATTTGCTCTCTTTCCACTCATATGAGACTCATTCAAGAGCTTCAAATAAAAAGGAGAGAAAGAAGAACTTCAACTAAACTTGTATGTCTCATTTCTTAGTTTCCTGTCTCATTTTTTCTTTCTTTCCAATCCTATGTGATATGTTAGAAAGTTTCAAATAAGAACATGGTGTTGAATATTTGTTAAAACATGCTATCTCTAGCATTGTCCCTAATCATAAGATCCTCAAGATTTTTTCTTATGATTAAATCAGATTAAACTGCATAATTCGGTTGAATAAATCAGTCTATATAAAAAAATTATATAGTTATTAAACTAGTCTAATCAGCTCACTTAGTCTCTAAAAAAAAATCACAACACCTGCAAAATTTAAATTTTCAAAATATCATAATTTCACAAGTTCATTCTTTAAATTCAAATTCTAAATAAAGTTATCACGCACAACAAAATAGTACAAAATACAAATCCACACATTTTGAACAAAGTCTAATTTCAATAAACTGTAAAACAAAATAACTGCATTATCTAATAAATTTAATTCTAAAGAGAAAAATTTGTTCCAAATAAATTCTAAATAGAGTCAACTTATATTTTAATTTATATATATATATATATATATATATATATATATATATATATATATATATATATATATATATATATATATATATATATATATATATATATATATATATATATATATATATATATATATATTAATTATCAAAACAGTGTTGTTTTGTCTAAGGGAAAAAATCAAGGATTTCACCTGCCGCTTTCCCTAAACCGACGGTTCACATGTTTTTATTGGTTTTGACCGGTTTCCACTAACTCAATAGCTTACTTGATTCAATAATCAAACCAGACTGGTGATCCCTACGATTCCCGGTTTGATCGGTCTATCCAGTTTTTAAACACTGCATGATCCTATTCAATTAGTATGAAATAAATCACTCATCTACACTACAACAAGGGTCGTAGACAAAGAACATCTTTACAACGTTTGATAAACAAAGAACTAAAGTTTTCCGGTCATGAATCAGTTCAAGCAATAATGTAAATCAGATCTTTCAAACATAACTGAAACATGATAAAAAAATTCCAGTCATGAAACGATTCAAGCAATTGTGTGAATTAGATCAAAGAAACAAAGACCACAAAAATTTTTGGAAAATCTAATTTTAATTGAATTATGCAAACATTAAACTTTGATTCGAACCTACATTTTATGCATGAATTTTATTTTTAATTTTGTTAGTGAGGGGTTTAATAAGAAAACAAATGAGAAATCAATAGTGTTTATGATCAATTTTATATGCCTTTTAATCCCTCGAGAGTAAAGTAATGTATAGTGAATACAAAAGTTTTTAAAATAAAATGAGTGAGAAAAGAGAGTAGTAAGTTAGAAAATCATGCTTCGGATGTGAGTACAAAAGCCCTTTACATAGGATTTGTTTTTGTAAAAAATGAAACAATCCACAAGCTCTGACTGCTTTTAAACAATTAAGTTGCAATGCTATCCGATTAGACTTATCCAAAAAAGGAAAACTTAAGCCAACTTCGTTACTTAATCGATTAATAGGGTTTCTAGATGATTTGAAGACAAACTTACTATTTAATAGATTATATGCAAGCTATAATCAATCAGATAACAAGTTTAGCTTTACAAATTTACCAGATTTTCATTCCTTAATGGATTAGGTAAATTCCATGATTGAGTTTTTAAAATTTTGAAATAGGTGAAGATTTTGAAAAGAAAAAAATCTTAGGGTATGTGTGTCTAAGAATTACTCTTGATTATTTTACACACTATTAGTAAGAAAAAATCAATAAAGCACGGGACAAGGCAAACTTTCACATCTTAAGCACCTTTGATGTTGATATTTTAATTTGAAGTGACTTATTTGCCCTCAAAATTGAAACTTTGATCAGATTCTCTTTTTGATAGTTTCTATCTGACGATGCTTATTATTAACTTTTCCTTGTTATTATCATAAAAACCACATAATCGAAAGGAAATTTCAATTACAAATGTAGTAGAAAATAAAACACCCCCTTAAGTTTATCCTTACGAATGAGTATACGAAGAGATTGAATGGTTACCTCTTGTGACGATTAACCGCTTTTGCATAATCCAAAGAACGATCACGAGCGTTGAACAAATAAAGCACATCTACTTTGTCCACACAAACAAAATGCCTTCAATATCAATGCTAGTTGTTCTAAATGAAGATCTTGAGAGAGAGAGAGAGTGTGTGTGTGAGAGAGAGAGAGAGATAGAAAATGGCTATGTGCTTGAATATTTAGAAATACATTCTTGCATAATTATCTAGCCTTTTTCATTATGATAAGGGTGGAGAAATATACTCTCAAGGGAATTAAATTATACTCTCTACTCATGTGAGGGAGAGTTTAATCACTCCAAATGTTTTCTATATCTTTTTTCTCTTTTGCCACCTCCAGAGAGATGCATTATCGTCATCAAAAAATGGATAATGTGGATCTTTGTGCTTTCAAGTATAGTCAAGAAGGGATCCAAGATGACGAAGCTTAGAAAATAGTCAAGTCAACTAGTATTTTCTTAATTTTGATAATGACAACACTTGAACTTGAGCAAGAACTGGAAATATCTCATACCATCAAAGATGCATGAGAAGGTTGCTTAATTTCAATAGAATCGATGTAATTTTGATGGAAATATGATCTAAAATGGAGAAGAAATTAGAAGAATAGAAGAAGATAACGAAAAGGAAGAAAAATGGACTTAGAAGAAAAAAAATAAGAAAAGTAAGTATTTTGGCTACTGGAATTATCAAAATCGTGATGCCTTTATCATGGTCACGATGAAAAGCCCTCGCGATCATGATGTTTTATATTTTGGTTGCAATGGTACACTTGGTTGACACGTTTTTGGCTTGTTTAAAAGGAAAACAAAGTCACTTTTGCAAATTATGTTACAAATTAGAGATAGAGAAGTGACGACTAGGAAATATTGGATCTCAAGAATTGGAGTTTTGCACTATTAACGACCTCTTTCTTCATTGATTCTCATGTATTATTCATCCATACTTATGGTAATTATCTGTACAAATATGAGTAGTTAATTTACTCTTGATGAAATTTTGTTAGACGAAGCTTATTAGAGCCGTTGAACCATGTAGCTAGCTTTTTATTATTCTATTGATTTGATATTTTAGTTTTTATTTATTTATCTTTTATCGCAATTCTTTTTATGTACATTGACATGAATATGAGTTGAACATAGGATCATAACGATTATTAACTGTAACATTGTGAACTAGATATAAGATAATTATTCAAACTTAGTAATTTACTAGGGATATGTAATTTTAAGTTTGTGATCAAGAAGTTAATGAGTGTTCTAGATTTTTCTACTTCGAATTTTCCTTAGGAATTAAGGAGTCGTCATTAAGAAGGAATTGGGTATAGCCCACATGTTAATTTATTGTAAATGTAGAAAATTAATTTGAGAAAATAGACGCAATTACCAATAGTTATAATCAGTGGACTCGAAACAAAAACTGATTGCTTTCTTATTATCATTTTTTTATCAATTTATTTTGCCTAATTTACTTTAGCTAAACAATTTTAAAACCTCCCATATTTACTTTTAAAGGCACAATAATAAGCTGGTTAAATTAAGCAATCCCTGTGGAGAGAATATTTATTTTATTACTTCGGCTTGATTAGTTCACTTGCTAATTTAGTCAGTAATGGTTGATCAAGATATCCTTAATAATCAAGCTTAAGATATACAATTAAAGTCATCATTGTAGTCCAACAACATACAAGTGAAGACTTAGATTTCAAGAATTACCAGTGGTTTGACCTTTCAAACTCTTATGTGATAGTAATAAACATGAAGATATCTCAAGGCTTATTAAGAAGACTCATGGTTGTTGTGTGATGCTAAACTCAAATATAATGATGCCAAGACTTGATGCTTCAGAGTGTTAATGAGAGAAAGAGTTAAAGATCACCTATTCGTGTTCGTCTGAGTGACTGCTGTCTTATTAAGACACAAGGGAAATTCTTGAAACATCATGGTTAAATCTTGTACACACTCAAAACCTTGGGAAGTCTCCCATTATTTTATTTATACAACCAAAAATGTTTTTAAGACTTAACTAGTTGATTAAAGGAGTGCCTATTTTATTAGAAGACTATTTCAAAATGTCTAATCGATTATATCTTTTTCCTAATCAATTTGATGATGATTTATTTAATCCTTAGTCAATTGAGACAGTGCCTTAATGATTTGTAATGGATCTTTATCAAAACCTTCAATTTGTGGCCTTAACAATCAATTATTTAGGTTGCCTAATCGATTAGAGCATTCACTTGGTCCACATATTGTTTCCAAATTTAAACCACACATTGGCTAATGAATAGAGAGTTTCTCTATCACTTTTAACATCCATAAAACGTCAGAAAACATGACTTTTCATTTCTCTCATCACCTTCTGGGTGAGAGAAAAGTACTATAAATATAAAATTCAACCTAAATGACCGGGGGGGGGGGGGGGGGGGGGGGGGCTGAATTAAGATTTCCCTCTTTTTCTTGTTTTTGCGCTACAATTCTTAATAAATTATTTTTTTAGATGTTTTGAACATGATATGTTGTTAGGATAATAAAATGCAAAAAAATAAAGTGCTGAAAAATAAAGGACATAATGAAATTGTACTATATCCAAGCCACAACTGTGAAAGATATCAACAATATTAATTAGTTTAAGTTAGTCAGATTTCTAAATCTGTTATTTCTCTATAAACCTGTTGTTTCCTATTCTTTAGGTAAAAGTCATGTTTCCTATTCTTTAGGTAAAAGTTTAGAACTTGATTAGAGGAGAATTAGTAGGAGATTTGTTAGCTTGATTCTCTCCTAAATTAGGTCTAACAGCTTGTATATTTATACTGACAGAAACTAATAACAAATTATCAATTCCATATACAGTATCATATCTCTATATGGTATCAGCCGGAAACGATCCAACGTCCTCCCTCTAATTCAGGACGTCGTTCCTCACCCTAGCTCCCAACCTTGCCTCCCATGGCCAGTGAAAGCAGCTCCTTCTTCTCCAACCCCTATGAGCCATCCAAACCCTTTGCTTGTATCACTCTTATCAGTGTCACCAAGCTTCTCCCTGCCAATTATCTTAATTGGAAACTCCAAGTTGAAGCTCTCCTTGATGGCTATGATCTCCTCAAATATCCGGATGGATCTTTTCCCGCGCCGACAAAATCGATCACCACCACAGCCACGCCTCCAGTGACAACCCCAAATCCTGCCTATCAGACATGGCGCCGACAGGACCGCCTCATCTATGGTTCTCTTCTCACCACTCTCTCCAACGAGGTGGCCTCCTTGGTATCTCAGACAACGACCTCTCATGATCTCTGGACCCTCCTCAAGAACACCTATGCAAAACCATCCCGCAGTCATCTGAAGCAACTAAAGGAGCGTCTCCGCACGGCTTCCAAAGGTACCCAATCCATCACCACCTATATGCATTCGCTAAAGCAAACAGCCGATCTACTTGCATCCCTTGGATCTCCTATCTCTGTTGAAGACATGACTGATCATGTGTTGCGCGGCCTCGACGACGGCTACAGAGCAGTCATTGATGGTGTGAATGCAAGGGACACCCCAATTAACTTTGATGACCTCCTTGAGAAGCTACTTATCCAGGAAATCTCCATTACTGCTGCTCAGAGACAAACTCATGCTCCACTTACAGCCTTGAATGCTCAGGCTCGGCCTAACTCCACCAACAAATCTCGATATGGGCAATTCTATGCACAATCAAATCAACACAATGGCAATCGCAAAACGTTCCTAAGTCGATGTCAGTGGTGTAATGTCAAAGGACATGTTCTATCTCAGTGCCACACCTTCAAGCAGCAACATCCAGGCGTCCCACCGCCCCCTCGGGATCATACTGGACAGAAGCAAGTCCATACTGCAGCTGCTGTTCATTCTCAGAATTATTTGGTTGACAGTGGAGCCACGCATCACGTTACCAACGATCTTGGAAATTTGGCCCTTCATCATCCGTACACTGGCCCTGACTCGCTGTTTATGGGTAACGGTTCAGGTTTAAACATCTCTCGTTCTGGAACACTTTTACTTAATGATTTATCCCTGTCTAATGTTTTGTGCGTTCCTTCCATGAAACAAAAAATCATCTCTGTTTCTAAACTTACCTCGCAAACTAACTCTGCTGTTGTTTTCATGCCAAACTCTTTTCATGTGAAGAATCTGCAGACGGGTCAAATAACCCATAGAGGCTCGTGTGTGGATGGACTTTATCTCTGGCCCGCCACTCCCCCATCTGTCCACACCGTCCGCACGGAATCCTCTACATCATGGCATCATAGGCTTGGGCATCCTTCATCTTCTATCTTCAAATTCATTCAACAACAATTTTCTTTGGGCTTTACTGAATTCCAGCAATCAGATTGCAACTCATGCCAAATTAGCAAAAGTCACAAGCTTCCCTTTCATGAATCTACTCTTAAATCTTTTTATCCATTAGAAATAATCTTTTCGGATGTATGGACTTCTCCTGTTTTATCAATTGATGGTCTTCGATACTATTGCATGTTTGTTGATCATTTTACTCGCTATATTTGGCTTTATCCAATGAAACGCAAATTTGATGTGCAAACTATATTTCCCAAATTTAAATTACTCATTGAAAATTTCTATCACCACAAAATAAAAATCTTATACACAGATAATGGTGGTGAATATATTGGTCTTCGTCCTTTTTTAAGAGATCACGGCATAAGTCATCACACCACCCCACCTCATACACCTGAATACAATGGAATTTCAGAATGCCGGAATCGTCACATCGCTGAAACCGGTCTCTCTCTTCTCCATCACTCGGGCTTGCCCCTCACTTATTGGCCTCACGCCATGACCACCGCAGCCTACCTCATAAATCGCCTCCCAACTCCAATTCTTGGGTATCAATCACCCTATTCCAAATTGCTCAACATTAGCCCGGATTATCATAAGTTAAAATGTTTTGGATGTTTATGTTTTCCATGGATTAAACCATATGCTAACCATAAACTTGCACCCAAGTCTGCTATGTGTGTTTTTGTAGGTTACTCGGCTGATCAACATGCCTATCTATGTCTTGATCCCGCAACAGGAAGGATTTACACCTCTCGCCACGTCAAATTTGTCGAATCTGACTTTCCATTCAGCTCCCTAGTAACTCAATCCAGTCAAAGTGCAACACAACAAACAGGCCCACTTCAACTCTCCATTTTACAGCCTCTAAGCCAACCCATGGTGAGTCCCACTCTAAACTCACCAGAAACTTTATCTGCTGCCCCTCATTCTCCCACTGTCACCTCCTCCCTGGATCTGGCCCAATCTCCAACCTCCACCGAACCCACCAACACCATTCACTCACCCCCTCCAACCTCACCACCATGCCCACAACCTTCTGCCCCGCAACCCCAACTGACTATCATCCCAACCCTGAGACAACAATCCAATGCCGGTGGGATTGTCACCCGGTCTCAAAACAACATCGTTAAACCCCTCAAAAAGCTTAACCTTCATGTCCGTTCCTCCCTCATCATCGAACCCAGTACCATAACCCAAGCTTTTCGTGACCCTGATTGGCGCTCGGCAGTGCAAGCCGAATTTGATGCTTTACACTGCAACCATACTTGGGATCTTGTTAGCCGTTCCTCTGCTCAAAATTTAGTTGGTTGTAAATGGGTTTTTCGAATCAAACGAAATCCAGATGGATCGATTGATCGTTACAAGGCTCGATTAGTCGCCAAAGGGTTTCACCAACGCCCTGGATGGGACTACACGGAAACATTCAGCCTAGTCGTCAAACCGGTAACTATTCGTATTGTCCTCACACTGGCAATTCGCCACGGATGGTCCATATGACAACTTGATGTCAACAATGCGTTCCTTCAAGGGACGCTCAAAGAGGAGGTCTTCATGATACAACCACCTGGTTTTGTCGACAAGAACTTTCCTGATCACGTTTGTCGCCTCAAAAAGGCACTTTATGGGCTCAAACAAGCGCCCCATGCCTGGTATACGGAGCTTCGAGTATTTTTGATCTCCCTTGGCTTTATCAATTCAACTGCAGATGCATCTCTATTCATATACCAACAACCAGGTGTTACACTATATTTATTAGTCTATGTTGATGATATAATTGTCACCGGAAGTTCCTGTACCGAGTTGTCGAAGCTCATTATCACACTTGCTGCTCGCTTTTCGTTGAAAGACCTTGGATGTCTCAGCTATTTCTTGGGTGTCGAAGTAATTCCTTCCGCTACCGGTATGTTTCTTTCACAATGGAAATATATCACTAATCTGCTACATAAATCAGGCATGGCAGATGCGAAACCAGCATCCATTCCACTGTCTGTGAGTGTTCCATTGCTCAAGGATTCGGGTGATCTTCTTCCTTCTCCAACTGAGTACCGAGCACTCGTTGGAAGTCTCCAATACTTGAGTCTTACACGCCCTGACATCGCCTTCAATACCAACAAACTTGCACAATTCATGCAGAACCCAGGAATGGCGCATTGGTCTGCACTCAAAAGAGTGCTCCGATATTTGGCAGGCTCTTGTAACAAAGGAATCTTCATCTCGGCGAATTCCCCACTAACCTTTCATGCCTTCTCGGATGCGGATTGGGCGGGTGACAAGGATGATTATGTCTCAACAACTGGTTACTTGTTGTATCTTGGTAGCACTCCCATCTCATGGAGCTCACGCAAACAACGTTCTGTTGCTCGATCATCAACTGAGGCAGAGTACAAAGCCTTGGCTGACACAGCTAGTGAGCTATTATGGGTCTTTTCCTTGTTCACAGAACTTGGTCACACGCCAACAACCAATCCGGTTATATATTGTGATAATCTCGGTGCCACAAATCTAAGTGCTAATCCTGTCTTCCATTCTCGGATGAAACATATAGCCTTAGCCTATCATTTTGTTCGAGAAAATGTACAACGGGGCAGGTTTCGAGTGTCTTTTGTGTCTACTAATGATCAACTTGCTGATATTCTAACCAAGCCTCTACTTCGTCCTCGATTCGAGTCCCTACTGTCCAAGTTGCATCTCTCTTCCAGATTATCCAACTTGCGGGAGGATATCAACAATATTAATTAGTTTAAGTTAGTCAGATTTCTAAATCTGTTATTTCTCTATAAACCTGCTGTTTCCTATTCTTTAGGTAAAAGTTATGTTTCCTATTCTTTAGGTAAAAGTTTAGAACTTGATTAGAGGAGAATTAGTAGGAGATTTGTTAGCTTGATTCTCTCCTAAATTAGGTCTAACAGCTTGTATATTTATACTGACAGAAACTAATAACAAATTATCAATTCCATATACAGTATCATATCTCTATAAAAGACAAATGACATAGTTAGGCCAAGGGATATAAGAAGAAAATAATTGTTGAATCCAATAAGCTTTGATATCTCATCATCAGCAATGTCAGATAAGATCCTGACTTAACTAATCTAACTTAATGAAATAATGTTAGAATCTTGGATTAGATTTGATAGTTAAATAATTTTAAATTTTATTTTTATTTTAAATTTAAAATTGAAATTATTTGAATAAAATCTTTTTTATTTATTTATTTTATGGAATGATCTTTTATATTTAAACATTTTCTAAAATAAATTTCTAAAAGATGCTGATATTGTTAGATTAAACTCTCTCTCTTGTGTTAAAATCCGAGACTTCACAGATATATCTGTGAATTTTATGATTATTACCAATGCATTGAAATATGTCAATACAATTTAATATTTAAGATTCACTCTTATTTTAAAATCGAATAGTTCCATTGAACCAATCCAGTTAGTAGCTGTGCAGAAATATTAAATGTATCAGTGCAGGTTTGAATCTGCATTATTCCACTTGCTCATCTTTAAAGGGTAAATTTCAACGACTAGACTATTGGATAAAAAGGTTCAATCAAAACATACACTAAAATAATCATAAGTTTGACTTAAAAAAGTAAAATGAAGAGAATAAAATAAATAGGATAAAAACGAGTTGTCAAATTCTCAAATTTGGTGTGTTGCATGAACCCTTAACATGTTAAAGGGATGAATATTTTTCTCTCTAGAGAGTCAAGAATCAGTTGGTGAAATAATGCAAGTTGGAATTTCAGCCTTTGACATTTTTCAATTTATAAATACATTTACAAACATGAATCCCAAGTGCATAGAAAATCAAATATGAAATGTGATAGTTAGAATTAATGCTCAAAAGTTTTGCATGAAGAGGCAGAGAGAGTATATTTGAGCCAGGATGACTTGCCGGCATCTACTGCAAAAATCTTATAAGGGTGATGTTGGTGAGGTATCTAGGCTCATATTTGCTCTCTTTCCACTCATATGAGACTCATTCAAGAGCTTCAAATAAAAAGGAGAGAAAGAAGAACTTCAACTAAACTTGTATGTCTCATTTCTTAGTTTCCTGTCTCATTTTTTCTTTCTTTCCAATCCTATGAGATTTGTTAGAAAGTTTCAAATAAGAACATGGTGTTGAATATTTGTTAAAACATACTATCTCTAGCATTGTCCCTAATCATAAGATCCTCAAGATTTTTTCTTATGATTAAATCAGATTAAACTACATAATTCGGTTGAATAAATCAGTCTATATAAAAAAAATTATATAGTTAATAAAGAGAGAAGCGGCCTCCACCTTACAAGAGAGAAAAAAAGAAGTGGCCTCCAAAAAATTGTTAGAAATATTAATTCCAATCAATTTACTCTTATGATAATTAATTCCGAGACCCAACACAAGTTCAAACGCCCGAAGCACCACTTTTATCGCCCAAACTTCTTTCCAAGAACCTTCTCCCACTATTAAAGTGTAGTCCACAAATTGAAGAATATCTCACAAAATCCCCAACCTCGATGGAATTCCTAACAAACCCCGTTAGACCTTCCGCCACTATCACATAAAGAAAAGGTGATAGTGGATCACCTTGTCCCTAACCTCTAGAAACCTCAAACTCCCTAGTGGGACTACCATTAACAAGAACCGACATGTTGCTATTAAAAATCAATAACTTCATCCACCTCCGCCATTTGGTTCCGAAACCCATCCTCTTCAACATGTACCTCAAGAAGTTCCAACTCACTTTATCGTATGACTTTTCAAAATCAACTTTAAAAAGAGTGCAACTAGTACCTTTTTTCTCACATAGTCCACAACCTTGTTAGCAACTAAAACCCCATCCAACAATTGTCTACCGGGAGCAAACGCACTTTGACAAGGAGATATTATAGAATGCAAAACACTTTTCAATCTACTTGCCAATAGTTTAGCCACCACTTTGTACATACATCTCACCAAGAAAATAGATCTATAATTATCCAATCATGAAGAGTTTTGCAACTTCGGAATCAAGGCCAAGAAGGAGGAAGTAATTTCCTTGGAAAGAGCTCTACCATTAAAGAAATAATTGAAGAAATTAATAAAATTATCTCTAAGAAAATGCCAACAATTCTTGATAAAGAGAAAAGAATATCCTTTGAATTGGGGATCACGGTAGATGCATCATTCGAACTGGCAACGACTGTGCCTGATCCCTGGGGAGGGTTTTGTTCCCCACCATGGCTAGATGTATTAACCATCTTCCTTGTGTATTTTCTTTTAGGTATTGAATGGTCATTGGTGGCTATTTTACCACTTATAAGGTTCATACAACAACAACAACAACGAAGGTATACTCTAAAGATAACCAACAAAAACAGGCATTCACACAAGAGAAGTAAGTTTCAAACTTCGACACGGTCCCACTGGGCCTGCCAATTTGTTTACAGTGATTTTTGTTAAAATAATCGCTAGTCTTCCAAATTGAATTATTTGGTAACTTACAGGATTGACTAGATTTATCCTAGGACATGTGTCTAAGTTTTGGTTATTACACTTGTAATTGAATCCATGTTCTATTTGTTTAACAAAGGTGTTGAAAGTTCCTTAAATGTTTATAACTATAGAGAATGTAAATTGAAATGTTTTCGATTGAATGACTGGAATAAAGGTTTCAATTGTAAAAAACTAAAGAAAAGTATAAAAACATATAAATGATCCTAAAACTAGAGATTTCGACTAGAAAGTAAAGGACTTCGAAAAAAGTATGAAGAGAACTTTGCATTGATAAAGAAAATAACACTGAAAAGATAATAATGGTGTTTCTTATACGTACATTCTCTGCAAACTTGTTTCTCTATGATGGTACTTTGAGTATATTGAGTGATTTTGTACAAAGTGAACACCCCCGAATCCTAACACTAAGACTCCTATTTATACTAATTCGATCCTAACGGTCTTTCTCTAACCAAATGCCACGTTTTCCTTCTGCACGCGCTTCGCTTCTCTGAGACTTCCACGTGTCCCTCTGGCTAAAATAAATTACGTTGAATTTCAAAACCTTCCCGCTTGAAATTCTGAAGCGTGACCAACGTGGTTGTCGAAGCGTATCTTCCAAATATCCCGAAATATTCTAAGTCTTTTATTTCTTCAATTCGAAGACATTTCAACTTGGACTCCACTTCGACATGGTAAACTCTTCTCTATATAAAGAAGCTCGAAATTGCCTTACAAAGCCACTCTTCATGGTTATACTTCGAAGCATAATACTTAAAACATTACATATTCACCTATCAAAATAATCAGCTAACAAATTGTATTCGCCTGTCGAAATCTTTAACTAACACCTAAATAGTTGAATCAAGTCGAAAAGACCTTGGTCTTTCTAGGTTTATCCTTTTTTAGCTGCTTCTCCCTTATTTAGGCAATCAATATAGTTCGACTGATCAATATATGGGGCGGAACAAATATGTGTCATAACATATATGTGAAGTCTAAAGGTTTGTTTAAACCCGCAAAAGGTTTGGTATAATGTTCATAACAAGGGAAAATCTGACTAACCTTTTCTATATTCATGTTAAGACGAGGGAAAGGGCCTAAAAAAGCATGGGTAGTATCAGAAACAAATAGTTGCTTTTGAGATTAGGGCTTTTTCCCTTAAGCGGAGGTGCAGAAACAAACAGCTAATTTACACCAAGAATGGATGTTCTAATGGACGTTCTACGAATGGTTTAAACTTCCCTTATCCGATTATGTTAACCTTTAGGATCGTTACTTTTTTGTAAGGGTTGCACCCCTAGTGCGAGCTTTTTCAATCAATTGCCTATTAAAAAAATAGATGCATCAAGAGGTATCTGTGATTTTGAAGTTTATTTGGGCGCTATTTGAGTTGAAACGAGTAAAGATTATAAAAAATATTTAAAGCTTTTGCAAAGAAAAAGCTTGAAGTTCTCTAAACTTTTTTGCTGAAGATAGAAGAGAAAGTGAGAGAAAATGGAGAAGAAAGCTATTTATAACTTTAGGGGAAAAAATTTAGTTTTTTCTTTTTTCCAAGAAAATAAAAAAATATTTTGTCAAGTGTCCCACGATAGGCGAAAAAAAAGAAGTTGAGACTCTGTGTGACCCACGATCTCCTAGGAATTCAGAACCATGATGATTTTCTCTAACTTCGCACGTCTCAAAAAGATGTTTTAATAGGTAGTCATGATGGTAGTGACGTCAGAGCACAACTTAAAATAGTGATGGATCTTCAAAAATGCCACCTATCTCTCGAAATGAATCGAAAGTGGCATTTTCTGAGGATAATTTGTTAGCCAAAATTTTTTACTATGGTAACTCGACGAGAGGAAGTGGTCAAAAATTCTACACAAGCGTAAAACAAGGTTTTATACTTTTTGCCCAGAGGCAAGTTTAAAGCAAAGTGTTCAATGTTCGACTTGCTGAGATTTTTTATTAGAAACTTAGCAAAAATTCCAAAGGTTTGAAGATGGCTAGTTCGACGGATAGAAGGAGATTCGACTGGGTCAATTTCAAAATCAGACGTAGTAACTGTTTTTTTATCTTATCCAAAAGTGCCAGAGACACGTGGAGATCGATCGAAGGCAAGTGAAACATGCAAGAATGACGTGTTGATTGGAAGTTAGTCGAACATTGAAGATGATTATTTTTACAAATTCTGTAAATAGGAATTCTGGTATTAGGATTCGGGGTGGCAAAATTATTGCAAACTTCAATACACATACATAAGCGAGAAACGACTCTCTAAAAGAAATGTATGAAAGTGTCTACCAATTTTTACTTATGCAAATAAAGTCTTTTAATTCTTTCTAAGTTTGTTTAATTCTTTAATTTCTATTCAAACCACCCATTCGACCTTGTCGAATTGCTATTTCTTTTAACTCTTACATGTATTTTACATAATTTTTTCTCAACACAAATGACACTAAAATCACTACAACTTGAATGCACATTTTTTAGAGAAATCACACAATATATCCCAAGATTTACTAGTTTACTTCTTTAAGTAATAAATATAAAAATAAGTGATTCTTTACCAAAATCAGCGACAAATAGTAGTAAAGCTAGCTAATATTTTAACTTTTGTATGAGCCTCACCTGGATTATAGTGATGCACTCTTCGGATAAAGAAAAATTTCGATCAATAAATAAGATCTTAAAAGGCTCTTTGATTATCTACAAAAATTCTCATTTACAATGGTGGTTAACACTATTAGTCCCTTTTCCTTATTTTATTCTATTCCCACAATAACAGTAATTATTCAATCAACAAAACATTATTGAGAAGAAAATGTGGCAAGTCAATTGTTCTAACATTTCCAAATTTTATTGCTAGCTAGCTGCAAGTAGTAAGATGAAAATTGATTCCAGACAAGAACAACGGTTTTGGATAGACCAACGTTTGTTCGAGATTTGTTCTTTTATCAATTCGAGTACATCTCTTTCTACACAACTCAAATTTCATCTAGTCAGAGATTAACAACATTCATACATATCGGACATTAGGCTTTTTTTTTCCTTTAATAATTTGATTGTCCAATTTCATTCTTTAAAGTTAAATAAAATGTTCTTATAATATAATTTTTTTTTCAATAGGCAAATGCATTAAGAAATCGCACTAGGGGTGCAACCCTTACACACAGATAAACAAAATTAGATACAATCCAAGGGGTTTTTGAACCACTTATAAAAGTTGGCAACAACCAAAGAATGACTTAAAGAAAGCCATCTCCAAGAGAGAAACAAAATGTTGTAAAACACTTCATCAAAGCAAAATAATTTATCCTGAAAAATAACTACATTCCTCATGGTCCACAAGCTCCAAAGAGTGGCGACCCAAATAACATTAATCCTATCCTTCACCTTGACTTTCTTCACCTTTAATTGAATAGCGTCGAAACTCAACAAATCAAGAAAAGAAAGATTTGATTCGATCCCCAACCAACCGAGCACTTTGTCCCAAATTTCTTTAGAAATATAGCAGTCAAAGAATAAGTGATTGGAATTCTCCTGATGGTTCGAACAAAAAACACAACCGACGGAAGGGAAATTAGAAACTTCCCTTTGAATCAAAAGCTCCTTAACCGGCAATTTATCCGTTAAAACTCTCCAAGCAAATAATCTAATTCTAATCGGCAGATTAGTATTCCAAATTACCTCCAATTGCTTTATCAAGTTGCTGTTCCAAGCCCTCTCCTTACTATTTCCCACCAGGCTAGTAATACTGCTAACAGAATACAGTCCAGAACTGTTCAGATTCCATATGTGCTAGTCCTCCTCCTTAGTTTGCCTGTGGTTAGACTGTATCAAACAGTCCCGCAGATGCAGCAAGTTCACCGCATGGAGCTGCAGCAGCACCGAAACTAGCCCATCGCCGCTGTGGAGGCCGCTGGCAGATGGCGCAGCAATGACATTGCTGTCAGCTGCAAACAAGAAATCAAGATCCCAGGAAACAAAACCATCCACCACTTGCCGCACTTCCGAAACAGAACACAGTTTTTTGTTGAGATATCATACAATTCCGGGAACTTAACGTGAAGAGCATGATCCCCCAACCAAACACTATGCCATAAAAGGATGTTCTTACCGTTACGAATAATACTTTTAACACATCCGGAAAAACCTTCTTCAAATCTATCCAAGTTTAAATCATTAGAAATAACATCTCTCCACCAAATAGAGTCTTCAAAATTCGATGTTACATCCTTTGTTGCTTGAACGATCAATCTAGGCTTACGATACCGAAACTCTAAAAATTTACTCCATATGGCTTGTCTCTCCATAAGAATCCTCCATTTCCATTTAAGAAGTAAAGCTCTATTCAACTCTCTAACATCCTTCACACCCCAACCTCCTTTGTTTTTGGGCTTGCAAACCACCTCCCATTTCACCCAATGAATCCCTTTTTTATCGGTGTTGCCGCTCCACAAGAAATTGCTTTGAAGCCCCCTAATCTCTTGGATGATCTTCTTCGGCGCTTTCTAAAAAGAAAGGTTAAATATAGGAATAGCATTGATGACCGAATTGATTAAGGTCAACCTTCCTCCAATGGATATGTTTCTACCTCTCCAAGACGAAAGTCTTTTCTTAATGTTGTTAGTAACGTCCTTCCACCCCTTCTTCCTCCTAGGGTTGTTCCCAACCCAAACACCAAGGAACTTGAAAGGCACTTCTCCTTTCCTACACGCAAGAAACTTAGTCACCGTGCGCATTAACCAATCTCCAACATGCACCCCAAAAACATTGCTTTTGTTGAAGTTGATATTCAGCCCCGAAATGAGATCAAAACCCCTCAATAAAACTTTCAAAGACCAAATGTTCTCGCAAGACGGTTCCGCTAAAATAACCGTATCATCTGCGAATTGGAGAATGTCCACGTGACCCTCCTCTTCGTACTTGAACGGTTTAAAGTCTCCCATCTCCACCGATCTTTTCACCAAAGCGGTTAAACCCTCCATAGCTATCACAAAGAGAAAAGGAGATAAAGGATCTCCTTGACGCAAACCTTTGTTGATCATGAAATCTTTTGTAGCACCCCCATTAACCAACACCGACATGTGGTTAGTGAAAATGCAAGCTTCCATCCACTTTAGCCACACCGTCCCAAACCCCATCTTCTTCAGAACAAATCTCAGATAATCCCAAGAAATTGAATCATATGCCTTTTCGAAATCAACCTTTAAGAGAAGACACCTTCTTTTGTTTCTCTTGGCCCAATCAAGAATCTCGTTCACCAACAAAACACCATCCATCATGTTTCTCCCCGGCACAAAGGCCGTTTGGTTCGGCGAAACCAACTTACCGATAACATCTTTGATTCTAGCAGCAAGTAACTTCGAAACAATTTTGTAAAGACTCCCCACCAAGCAAATAGGACGATACTCAAACAAATCTTGAGGATTCTTATTCTTCGGTATCAAAGCTAGGAAGGAAGACGTGATGGATTTGACAAGTTTTCCTTTCGCGTGAAAGTCTTTGCAAAAGAGAATCAAATCACCCTTAAGAATAGACCAAAATCTTTTAAAAAATTCAATCGTGTAGCCATCCGGCCCCGGACTTTTGCTCCCATCACAAGCCCAAATGGCCTCCTTGATTTCCTCTTCCGAGAACGGTCTCTCCAACTCATTGGCCTCCGTTAAAGACAACTTCTTCCAATCCAAACCGACCGGCTCCGGTCTATGCCTCTCCCTTTCCTTGAAGAAATTGTTAAAGTGGTTGAAGATAAAATTCTTCACATCTTGAACCTCCTCCACTCTACCATCACTACTACGTAAAGAACACAAATTATTTCTCCTTCTTCTTTCTCTCAAGGCATTATGAAAGAATCTAGTATTTCCATCTCCTTCGGACAACCAAAGTTGTCTAGACTTAAGGCGAAGAAAACCCTCCTTCTTGTTTAAATTCTCCCACAACTCCGACGTCGCCTTTTGTCTTTTGATGACAATATCTTCCGGGACGTTACATAAAAGGGTGTTGCTGGTGAGGAATCTTTGATTAGATTTAATAGTTTAGAAATTATAATTTTTAATTTATTTTATAATTTAAATTGAAATTTGAATAAAACTCTTTCTCTTTTTCTATCCTAACTTCCTCCTCCTCAACCTCCTTCTCCACTTCACTTTCAAGCACCCTCCCACTCCTAGTTACAACCGCTTTGCAATGCTCCTTAGGATTGGTTTGAGTGTTTGCCGTGAATGATGGTCCGGTTTGCTTCTCGGCTAATTGTTTTGCAAGTTGGCCGACTTGAGTCTCTAAATTCTTTATTGCCGCTTCATTACTCTTTTGATTCGCCATTGATGCTTGCATGAATTGATTTAGAGTCTCCTCCAACTTTGAAGGCTTGTCTTGAGAAGGTGGCTGTTGTTGATAAGGACTTTGTCTTTGTTGATAATTATCTTGTCTCCACCCTTGGCCATATTGCGGTGCATTAGGCCTTTGTTGGTATCCACCTTGGTTTTGGTAAGGAGCTTGTCTTTGTTGATAGCCTCCTTGATTTTGATTCGCCATGTAATTCACTTCATTCACCGGTGGACAATATCCGGTAGGGTGGTCTCCACTACAAAGCTCACACGAAGCAACTTGTTTGTTCTTGTTAGGATCATTTAATTCCTTTAGTTGTTGAGGTAACCTTGCCATTTGTTTTGTAAGCTCCTCCACTTGTTGAGAAAGAAGCTTATTCTGAGCAAGAATAGCATCATTGGTTCCTAATTCAATAAGTCCCGGTTTCTTTTGAACAACTCCTCGGTTATGTTGCACCTGATGATCATTCCTGGCCATTTTCTCAATTATCTCTATTGCCTCCTCCGCGGTCTTAGCCATTAAGGAACCTCCAGCTGTAGCATCTAAAAGAAGCTTCGGTTGAGGTTGTAAGCCATTACGAAAAATGTGAATCTGGGTGAGTTCATCAAAGCCATGACTCGGACATTTTCTCAACATTGACTTATACCTTTCCCATGCTTCATTAAGAGTTTCATTCACACCTTGAGAGAACACAGAAATTGCTGTTTTTGCTTCAAGCAACCTTGACTGAGGAAAGAACCTGTCAAGAAACTTTTCTTCTAACTCATTCCAATTTGTCATGATTTGAGTAGGTTGATCAAGGTACCAATCCTTTGCTTTACCAATCAATGAGTGAGGAAATAGTCTTTTAAACACTTGCTCTTCCTCTCTTTCAGGTGCTCCGACTGCTCCGGCAATTTCATAGAACTTTGTCAAGTGTGTATATGGGTCCTCATGATCAAGCCCTGCAAAGGGACTAGCATAGAGTAGTTGAAGAATGCCAGTCTTCATTTCAGAATTTCTTGCATTGTTGTCATTTCTTGCAAACTGGGCTGCTCTTCTTGGACTGTTAGCACATGGTGCTCTAGGAGGTGGTGGTGGTGGTGGATCCTGATCTCCATTCCCCGCCATCTCTTCTTCTATGACTTGTGGTGTTGATGAAGTAGTTGCTTCTTGGGCTAATCTTCGTTCTTTGGCTAGTTTCCTTCTTCTTCTGGTTTTACTGTTCAATCTCCTTGCAGTTCTTTCAATTTCTGGATCAAAAAGAAGTTGATCTGCTGGGACACTCCCACGCATAAACCAGAGCTGAAACACTAACCAAAAAGTGAGCAAAGACTAGGTAATAATAATATTTATACTCAAAACACACAAAAGCTATTGCTATGCTTATAATATCTTAACGCCAATCCCCGGCAACGGCGCCATTTTGTTAGAAAGTATAGGATAAGTATTTTTAGTATCGTCTCCTCAGGGATTGATGCGATATTATCGCCGTTCTACAGCTTAGTGTATTTTGAGTTAGGATTCGGTATGTTTTTAGTTTCATGAAAGATAAATAGCATGAAAAGAAATTAAAGACAATAAATTCGGGTTTAAAAACGGTTTGGTAAAACTGTGTCAAGATTAGTGTTCGTCAGCTTGCTTTTGTATATACTCTGATGATCATGTATATGAACATATCAGTGATTAATACAATCACGTATCCTCTCGATACTGTTTATCTCTAAAGCAGTGTCGTGATTGTTATTATATTAACCGTCAGATGATCTCTCATGCCGACAGTTGACATAATAACCTTTAAAGTTTGATACAAGTGATTATCAACTCACAAATCTATCTCTAGAGTTTGATTGTTGATAGATGAATACCCTTTTAGTCAAGATTTGAAACATATCTCTCAATAGTGTATCAAAACAACATATAAACATAAATACAAAGATATTCACCATATATTAATCACCAACAAGGTTCATATACAAAAGATCAAGCTAAATACATACTTTACAAGCTAACTACCTCTAATCTTGACACATGAGAAGTTTAGCTATCCATAGTGTAACTCGGTGAACTGACTTTTATTTTTATTTCGCAAACAATGTTGCGATGAGCATGAGTCGCCACCGACTTTTATTTTGTCCAATGTTAGGAAGGGTAAAAAGTACAGAAAAAGACGTCCAGTGGTGATTGGCGCTGGACTTGGTAGGGAGAACCACGGTTCGATCCCCCGCAACTGCGATCGGGAGGGGGATGGAACCACTTGATGCCAGAACTCGCCCCCGAACCGGACTAAACCGGTGGTATAAAGCCAAAAAAAAAAAAAGAAACGGGCTCGGGGGGTAAGTTATGAAAAGGGAAGGTGTAAGCACCCTTTTCATCCGTAGTTATCTACGGGCTCTTAATTTGCTTAGCTCATGTTTGTTTGTTTGTTTGTTTGTTTTGAAAGGAGCATAAGGACTTTAGCGTAAATGCGTAGCCTTAGTTTTTTTGAAATAATATTGAAAAGATGTTTTTATTGAGCTAGGCAATTTAAGAGCACTACCCTAATTAATTGGTCTTTTTCTATAATTTTTACAGTTCCCAGGACTATCCATACTATATAGGAGTAGGTAGTCCCTGTTATATTGGACGTGCGGTCATCGAAGGGTCATCGAGGTCGTTGAAGGCAACATGATAGAGGTACCCTTAGCAATTTCGAAGGGACGATCGTCACTATTTCGTAGGCAACAATCGAGGGTCATCGAGGGACTTAGTGACGATTTTATATCGAGGGACCTTTGCTAATGGGTACCTCTACATTTCGAGGGACACGACCTTATAATCGAAGGCAACCAAAGAGGGGCGTACCCTAAGGGTGAGTGAGTGCAAGTGTGTTGGATTCGATTTATAGTTTATCTTGATTTAAGTTAGCTAGCGTTTAGTTGATTAGTCTTGCCATACAATCCTATTAACATACATCTAACAGTTAATATTTGTACAAAAAATTAAAGAGCAGAATGTAAAGTTTCTACGCTATTACAAGGCTTTGGGGAGGGGAGTACATAATCCAAAATGGGGGATGTGTGAAAAGTAAAAGCGGAAAAATAACTCTAACTATTACAAAGCTTTGTGGAACCTATTCAGTAGTTCTAGGAATTTTAAATAGCAATGGAAAATAAGATCAAAAAATTGTTAGTAACAATACATAAAATAACGGATGAAGAAATGATAAAATTATGAACAAATATTAGTCAAACATTAATAAAAAGAAACTAAACTTAACCTATAAAATTAAAATAATTATTTACGTAGAAACAAAAAAAAAAACAAAATCTAACTAATTTAATGTTTTTGTTAAGAAAATATTTTTATAGTTTGATATTTTAAATAAAAAAAAAAACTATATAAAAAAAAAAAGAAAAAAAAACAAACATGTAGTTCTTTCTAACTCCAAATGATGGCGGCGCCCCTCATTTTATCTACTTTTATTATATTTGTTTTTTTTTTTATAAAAATATACCTTAAAATCTAATGATTAAAATTCTAATAAAAACAAACAAATTAAACAAAACCGAGTCAAGTCACGTTCGCCTCCCCAATTATCTCTCACTTCTTTTGTTTCTATTTTTATTTAAATAATTAAAAGTTATTCAAAACAAAAACTATACATGTCATGGTATTTAATTTAATAAAATTAAAAAAAAAAAAAAAAGATGAAAACACGTGAGAGTTTTCTCTCATCTTCAGCTTCTTTCCTCTGAACCTGTACTCCCTATTTCACTTCTGCGTAAAACACATAACTGAGTTCTCTACTCAACCTTGAAAGCATCCCAATCGGAAAAAACAAAGATACAAATCTATTCATTTCTTTGTCCTTTATACGAATCCAAACACCAAATTTACAGAATCTCAAGCATAATCAATTAATTTTGGTTTTACAATACAAGCCCTAAACATTCAATTTCAAATGAAATAGCCATAGTAGATTCTCAAGAAATTGATACATGGTTATTAATCAGCGTGTCACAACGAAGTAAGGAAAGTTTAAGGAAACTTTACCGAATTGGATCTAATCCGACGCATTCAATCCCGGCGTGGTGGTGTCCGTTGCATTTCGTGTGAAGAAGTGCTGCTCCGGTGGTCGGTTTCGGATCTGGCCGGATGCGGTTGTGCAGGGGCGGCACTGTGATTTGCAGCTGTTCTCGTCCGAATCTGTGGCGGCGCGGTACGACGACTTCAATGTTGGCTTCAGATCTATAATATCTGGCTCCTTATGGTTGCTATACCTGAAAACACAAAGAGAAAAATTGCAAGATGTTTTGATGTCTGTTGTGTTTTGTTATTGTAATTCGGTACAAGCTTCACATGATATTGAAGAGATGAGACTGTATTATTTTGTTTATAAAAAAAATGAAGGATCGATGATGACAGTGATTTAACGTTAATGTTGTAAGGTGTAGATGGTTAGGTGGAAATTGTTGGTTGAAAAAGGTAACGAGGCTGAAATTGTTAGCTGCAGAGGTTTTGTGACGTGAAAAAAAGTTTAATTGTTAGTCTTTGGCCTATCTATTTATACCTAAAAACTTAGGTTAAAAAAGAGAAATAATTAAAATTAAATCAATGACAATAAAGATAAAATTAACACCAAAATATTTGTTTTGATTTCTCCTAAGAATAGAAACAAAATCAAATCAATATTCAATGATAATTAATCTTGAATTAAAAACTACTATTTTTATTTTTGGATTTTTTAACTAAAAAGTACCTAAAATGAAGAAAAGTAAAAAAATAAATATTTTTAAAAATACATAATTAATAAATTCGAAAATAATATTTAAATATGTAAAAAAAACTTATTTTTGTGATTTTTGAATGGTTTAAAACAGGAATAAAGTTAGTAACAAATGAAAAGGAAAATGTCAGAAGTGAAATTCGAACCCGAGACCCTGTACCTGCAAACCTTACTTCCTTACCAATTGTGCTATATTATTTATTCGATATAAAAAGCCAATTGGAAGTTTATGAAGCATTGTCCAACATTTTGCTATTTATTAAAATATAAATAATTTAAGGTTAAACTATTGTATTTTAAAAATAGACTTTAAATCGAATATTTATAAAATTCAGGATGTCAATGTAAATGAATCCAAAATTTTATAAAATCCAATTTTGAAAATAATTTCGAATTTTTTTCTTTTTTTCAAAAATGTGGGCAAATTTTGGGGTATGACACATAGCTTCAACAACAAACATCAATACAAGATCTCCTAGCATAGAAATCCAAAGATGATGAAGAAATATGCTTGAGAAATCTTGAATATGGATGAGTTTTTCTTCTTTCTTCCCTTGCCCTAGAGAGTGTGTGTTGTTGGAATGAAAAAGTGACAAGATAAGATCCCTAAAATATCTCCAAGTGCCTAAAAGTAGCCACTTGAAAAAGTACCGCCGCTTAGCGCCATGACGGCCGCTAAGCGGTCCTCAAAAAATATCTGATTCCACGCTGGAGGCCGCTAAGCGGGATTAGGCCGCTTAACGGAACTTGCTGAGCACAAAATCTTCCCTCGCCACTGGAAAGCGCGCTTAGTGGCCGCTAAGCGGCCCTTGCTGAACCAAAATTCTTCCTTTGGTCTCCAAACTTGCTCCAACATGCCTTAAAACCTCCATATACTTCCCAAAGTGTATAAAACCTACAAAAAGCAAAAGAAAAGCTTATAATTAAGAGATTTACTACCAAACTAAATGTTATTTATTTACACTATATCAAACCGAAATTAAATGGAAAGATTATGAGAAAAGTTATCAGAATACCACAAAAGTTATCCACAAATATTCACATTTTGGATTCTAACAGTGACACTGGTGGCCGTGTCAGGCCTCCTGTAACATGATATTTTGCATTTTTTCACACCAAATGATCCCTAATATTCCTCCAAACCTGCACACACTTAAACACACAACCAAAATATAAAATATAGAAAAATGCAATAAAACGCTTGACAATGTAAAACAAAGACGACTAAAATCAACGGTAAATAAGCGTGTAAAAACCATTAATTAGTAAGTTCTGGTGGGGTGCTAAAAATGGCTAAAGGAAGTTACATTAGATGAAGTGGGATAGA